>NW_022985451.1:915758-971344 GCF_010093595.1 Mytilinidion resinicola | reverse complement strand
TTGTTGTGGTGCTGCCATTGGGGTGGTTGTTGGACGACGCGTCGCGTGTTGAGTTGGGTGGGCCACTAGCTTGTGCGGGCCACTAACTTGTGGATTACGTTAAGCCGTAAGAGAAGGACCGCCTAAACCTGAGGAGTGGAGTTACCTCGAACAACTTTACAAGCGCAAAGACCATATCACAAATTTCTGCACATCTGCAATGGCGAATCCACGGTGTGGGAATCAGCGCGTAAACTGAGATCAGGTCAAGGCATCCAATGTCATTCCATATAAAGCTCTTCGCTCCGCACCAGAACGTATTCTTTTGCGCATGAGGAATCTTGTGAATGATCCAAATTCATCGTCAGTACGAGCGCTCACGTAGGACTTCAGTTTAAGTCGATGTAGGAGAGAAGCATGGCTCTAAATCACGTATTCATCAGCTTCTCAACCACTGCCGCAACCCCTAACACTTTCTCCTCTTCCAGCTTTCTTCCCACGATTTGCACGTTCACCTTCATCCCGTCCATTGCTTCAGGGTTGTAGAGTGACCAGTTCCACTTGTCGATATCATTTCTCGCCTCGTAAGGCGAGAGAGAGTCCATTGACGGATCCAGCTCTTTCGACACAGCGCCAGCGGCGAGGGAGAGCGCGGTGTAATCAAGGAGATTCCAGACCTTGGTGTATCTGCCATCCAGTTTCAGCACACAGATCGGCTCAACTGTTCCTGTTGTTTTGGATTGAGTAGTGAGAAATTGAATACGTACCCTGGCCATTTGCATTCTCGGTGCTTGACCGCAGAATGCGGCATCACTGGCGTTAACAACACATCTACAGTTCTTCCTGTCTTTGGCGACACGGCCGCGTTCCACTTATCTAGATATCGCTTTTGGGCCGCGAACTTCCGCTTGTTCAGCTGCCAGTACTCGTAGACGGAGACTGCTGGTGCTTTGTTCACCAGACCGGCAACGTGCGGGATGTATGGCTCACCGCCTACGAGCATGTCTCGACGTATGTCTTCGCCACCGTCGGCAGTGTAATATGCATCCTGTTGTAGAAGCGTTGGATGTTTGCTTTTGTAAAGCTCTCGGAGATATGAATTTTACGTACTACAATGTCGATACATTCACGGTGGTGGTTACCTGGATGCCACGGAATGATCTCATGGCCGGCTTCCTGGAGTCTTGCAGCTACTGCTTTCAGGACCCGAGCTATGGGAGGGTGTACTCGGACTACGCCGTCGTCTTCCATCAGCCCAATCACCAGCGGTCTGGATTGGACTTCCATAAATACATCGGTCCGCCAGGGCAACGGACAGCACCTCGGATCCAGCTTCCAGGGTGAGGTATCGATGACTGCCTTCGTAACTGCCGTGAGAGACTGCAGAGAGCGGCTTAACGGACCAACTACAGACGGCACATGCTCCTGGCCATCGGTAGATACCGGCACGCCGTGGTATGGCAGTCTTGTACTCTGAAAAGGGGTGTCAGGGAAACATGCTCCTAGCGTAGCGATTACGACAACGTGTAGTCCAGGCTTACACTGGGTTTTAGGCCATAGAGGCCCATCATGTGAGTGGGAATGCGGATCGACCCGCCGATGTCCGTCCCCCAGCCGACGACAGAGCCGTGCATGTAGAGCAACGCAGATTCGCCCCCAGTAGATCCCCCGGGGGTGAAGTCGGGGTTCTCCGGGTGTGTCGTCAATCCCCACAGTGGATTTTCTGTTTCACACCACTGCGCAAGAGACATCAATTGCCGATCCAAAGCCGGAAGTTCGGAAGAAGTTGCCGCCGTACCATGATGCTCTGCGGCAAGTTTGTCTTTGCAATGACCACGGCCCCGAGCTTCTTCAGCATGGCAACCAAAACGGCGTCCTCGCCAGCTGGCTTGAATGCTCGCCCAACATAGCCGATCGTACTGTCGTAACCTCTGACGTCGAATTGGTCCTTCAGAGTCATGGGAACGCCGTGAAGCGGTCCCACGAGCGTCCCGTGCTGTCTAAAATAAGAGTCAAGCTCCTCGGCCGCATTGAGGGCCTCGTCGAAGAGGATCTCGGTAAGACTGGCTGCTGTCAGTCGGCGCCAGAAGCTTGGCTACCCATGCAAGGGCCACGAGGATCGGAGTGCATTCCGTACCAATTCGTCTGTGCCTGTTAGTTTGCCGAGCCGTTGGGACTTGGGACTACATGAGACAGGGGTTCAGAGAACAAGGAAGGAAAAAATTCAACAAATGGAAAGAATTTACACGCTTGTGCGCAGCCACAGCCCTAGAATGGTGTGAGAATGGCGTTAGGAGGCCAGGACGAAGAAGCACATGGCTTAACGGGGGCCTGCGCCTTTGACGCATGCTGGGATCGCTTCGCACCGTTTTATGTACGCTCTGCACAGCCGAGCTGCTGTGACCTCTCCGGACTGGATGGCAGCTGTGATCTCCTCCACATGGTCAATGTCCGTGAAGTCCCGCTCAGATTCCGCCTGCGTGCTTGTGGGGCTGAAAGGGGTTTCGACGGCATGCTGGTGTTTCGGTTTGTTAGCATCTATGGGACCCCGGAAGCGGGCGACTGCGACTATCGTGGCTTTTACCTCGCGTGATGCCTTGGACTCGTGCTGGGAATGCTCTTGGATCGCGTCGGCTCGGATTTGGCGTTTTCTTCGGACTATCTCCTCCCAGTTCGCCTCGGTATCAGCCATCGGGCGTTAATGACGTTTGATGAAGCGTGCAGTGCGAGCAGGCTGAGGAGGAACCAGAAGGAAAAGTATCACAGCTCTCAACGGCTTCAGCGGGTCCATTCTCGGGATTCCTTAAGGAGCTGCCGCCATGCAAGCTTCCCCGGCTTCCCGCCGCCCTGCGTCCCCCGGTGGCCAAGGGTGGGGGCTGCCGTGAGGTCCATGCCACCAGAAAAAGTTGCACTCGCACATTTGACAACACCGCGACCAACACAGGCCCTTTTCGAATTTGCAGAAGCTGCCCCTGGCTAACATCACACCACGCTGCTGATCCCAAGCGTTGAGCCTTGCCGCTGAGCCGTGTAGACTCAATCTCCAGCTATCAAAAGGCACAATGGCGAGCTTTCAGAAATGGCGAACGAAACGCGACTCCCCGCAGCACCCCCATTTTCGACGCGCAGCCAAAAAGAGCCCGCCATGACGGCCACCATCTGGGATATCATGAAGCGTAAACCTTCTTCGCAAAGGTCGCTCTCTTCGTCTCCGTCGCCCAAGATGTCCCCCGGCTTGAAGACTGAGTCGCTGAGATCTGTTAGCACCGCTGCCAGCTCCATGGAGGTTGTGCCTGCAAATGGCCAACCCGAACGACCGAGTTTCAGCGATGTCGTGGTGGTCGGGGCTGGGCCTGCGGGGCTGATGCTTGCGTATGTTTGTCTGTGAGGCTCTGACTTAAGGCACTAGGCTAACCAGAAGCTGTGTATAGGGATAACTTGGTGCGGTTTGGAATTAAAACCGAAGTTGTGGACAACAGGCCTGAGATGACCTCCACCGGACGAGCAGATGGTTTACAACCCAAGACAGTCGAGACTCTGAGGCAGATGAGGCTAGCAGAGCCTCTGCTTAGGAAAGGTGTGAAGGTGTATGATATTGCTTTCTGGGTAAGTTCATGTCAAAATGCAATCGGAAGCTTACATGTAGACTGACCCTGAATGCATAGAGATCAACATTGAAGACCAAATTGCAACGCACTGGACGCGAAATTCACTACCCCCCATTCGTCGACCTCCTCGATCCCTACATCTTGCTTGTTCACCAAGGCATGATCGAAAAACTTTTCATAGATGACATGGCAGAAAGAGGAGTGGGCATACGACGAAATACCGCGTTCATGGATTATCATTATACCCCAGAAAAGACGATGCCTCTGGAGGCCGTCTGCAAAGATAATGTCGGTCAAACGAAAAAAAACTTCGGCACGAAGTACATTGTTGGATGCGACGGTGCACATTCGATGGTGCGGAAATGTCTCCCTGATTCGAGGCCTGAGGGTGCTTCTCACGATGCTATCTGGGGCGTGTTGGATGGCCAGATCGACACTGATTTCCCGGATTTCTGGAGCAAGGCGGTGATTTCGTCTGAGGAACGTGGTTCGGTGCTCATGATTCCGCGAGAACGGAATCTGACGCGGCTGTATATTGAACTCAAATCAGATGCTCGGGAAGGCACCACGCGAGAGGAGCTATCTCAAGACTTCGTGATGAAGAGAGCGCAAGAAATTATGTCTCCATTCTACCTCAGGTGGAAGAGTGTCGGTAAGCTTTGAGACCCAGGTACTCTTCGAGAATTTCCCTAACTAGCGCAGAATGGTTCAGTCGCTATCAAATCGGTCAGCGAGTGGCTTCGCGCTTCACAGATGATGTGGACAGAGTTTTCATTGCTGGAGACGTAAGTGTTGAGACTCAGAACTGAAGTACCTATCTAACCCATTCAGGCGAGTCATACACATTCTCCCAAGGCAGCCCAAGGGATGAATACCTCGATGCACGATACCTGGAACTTAGCATGGAAACTGAACTTTGCCGTCCGTGGGCTCGCAAAACCCTCCCTACTTGCCACCTACGAGCAAGAGAGGAGGAAGATCGCCCAAGACCTTATCAACTTCGACTACGAGCACGCGAATGCATTTGCCAACGGAGATTCAAAGGCCTTGGCAGAGAACTTCCGCAAGAATGTAGCATTCATCTCCGGCTTCGGCACCACTTACGAATACAATGTCCTCAACATCCCCTCCAAAGGTCTCATCCACGGCAGCCTCACACCGGGCTGTCTACCTCCCCCCGCAAAAGTCACCAGATACATGGATGCCAACCCAGTCGACATCCAAAATGATATCCCGGCCCTAGGCCAATTCCGTATATACTTCTTCGCACACAACGTCCACGACGCGAAACCGTTCCTAGACACTGTCTGCGCTAGCCACATATCTCATTCCTCTACCGTCGGCAAGATCACATCGGCCGGCAACGCATCATACACTATCCAACCTCCTCTCGACGCACCACATGATGGGTTTGTCTGCCCTGAGCGCTACACGCCCGTGAGCACTGTATTTACGTATTCACTCGTTACCGACATGTCTCGCAACGACGTCGAGATTGCGGACCTAACACAGGTCCTTCGCGATAGCAGGTGGACGTTCTATCTTGACGACGTTCCTGAAATGGACACGCGCAAGCAGACTTGTATCGACAAGTGGCTTGGTGGTCTGGACACCCACGAGGTGGCCGTCGTGAATGTGAGGCCGGATGGGTATGTCGGTGCTTTCCGGAGCTGGCCGGTAGGCACAAGGGAAAGCGGGTTGAGCGCAATAGAGTGGATGGATCGGTATTATGAGGGTTTCATGAAAGGGCATTAAGAGGGTCACTGGGCACATGTTGGATATGGGTGGAGCATATAGACTACCAAAAAGTAGATGTGGTGGCCGCATAGAACTTGGTTGGAATAAAGCACAATACCATATTTCCTTTACGAAAACTACCAAGTCAGGATTTTGGTGATAGACAGGTAGAGACGAGGTAAGCATAAGATTCGATCTCTACGCTCCTCCAATAACGCGGAAGCTGTAGCGCATGGTGGCGTCTACTGTACCAACGCCGGCCATATGGTAACGAATCTCACCTCTACGTTTGAGCGCCATGCAACCAGGTCCCTAAACCTTCTTCCACTCATCCACTTCCTCGGTATCTGATCCACAACTTGAATCAGCCTCCCAAGGGCGCGTCAAAGTGCGCACTTAGCAGATTTCCCCATTCTCGCATCGCGCGTTAGTCACGACAACCCGTCGGACTCGTTAAATCCGCTTTGCTGGTTCTATCGGCAGCAAGGAGCCGCTGATCTTCAACCAACGCTTTTAGGCGTACTCCCAATCACCAAACCCCCCACTCTCGTTATATCGCAGCAGTATCCACTATCGCACTCTATCAATAATGGCCGCTTGTACAGGAGAGCCCTTTGTAGGGTACGCCCACCAAGAAGACGACGGTCGTACGTCCTTCTTGGCTGGGCTTCACAACGCCAAAAGTTAATCTATCGTACCACTGTGGTGGCACCTTATCGCGTCCTCAGGAACCGGTGGCGTTTCTGGAACTGATCTTCTAGGAGGAAAGTTTAGCTTCTTGGCTATATAAAAGTCTAGTTTGCCGACCCTTATTGTCGATCTGTTATCTTCATCTTGTTTTGGTTCAAGAGACTCGTCCATTCAAGCACTTCATCGAAGAGAAATTGAGAGGTATCGTGGCGATGTTCGGTTCATCAGAGAAGAACGCCTTCGATGGCGACAGCAAGCAGGTCTCGCCTCCAGCGACGGAAGCAGACCATGATATGGGGAGCTCAGTAGCCTATATCGACAAGGCGGCGGAGAAGTCATATGGTCCGCCTTTCTTCCAACCCAGCTTCGTCTCCATTCTAACATTACTACTTCTAGTTCGGAAACTCGACTTCTACCTGCTACCATTTCTCTCGTTGGTAAGTTCACCTAAGAACCCCTTATGGCAACTGAAGTGCTAATAAGCGTCAGATGTACTTCTTCAACTCCGTGGACCGCAGCAATCTCGGCAACGCGAAGACCGACGGCATGGACAAAGATCTCCACTTCATAGGCGAAGAGTACTCGCTTTTGATCTTGCTGTTCTATATTCCGAATGGTCTATGCGATTTGCCACTGAATATGTTGACGAAGAAATGGTCGGGGAAGATCATGCTTCCAGGACGTAAGACAGCCCTCCGCCCTTCCTTAGAATGCATGATTGATGCTGATATCCGGATATAGTCATGGTCAGCTGGGGCGCATGTGCACTCCTCCAATGCGCCGCCTACAATTTCGCTGGGATGGTGGTGCTTCGATTGTTTCTTGGGTACGACGTCCAAGTCCGCTTTTCTTTACTTTCGAAGTTACTCATTGAAATGCTGTAGTGCTTTCGAAGCCGGCTTCTTCGCCGGGACCGTCTTCTACCTCACCCTCTTCTATACACGCGGCGAACTCGGCTTCCGCATCGCCATCTTCTTCGGCAGCGCCCTCCTCGCCGCTGCCTTCAGCGGTCTAATCTCGTACGGCGTCTTCCAAATCAACGATCCGCAAGTTCAGGGGTGGAAGTTCCTATTCATCATCGAAGGTGCATTCCCTCTCCCTCCCCTTCTTCAAACCCCTCTGACATTCCCCAGGCGCCATGACCGTCCTCATCGGCACCGCCGCTTTCTGGTGGCTCCCTGCTACCCCATCCACCGCCTGGTTCCTAACCCCCGCCGAACGCGCTGCCGCGCGCGCCCGCTCCCTGCGCGACTCCTCCAGCTCCACCGGCGTCGAGTTCAGCGTCCGCGAGTGCTTCCAGCACTGGAAGACGTGGAAGTTCTTCCCGTGGATGGTCATCAGCTTCACCTACCCTGTCGCCTTCTCCACGACCGCCAACTTCCTCCCGCAAATCGTTGCTCGGCTGGGGTATTCAGTCGTCAAGACGAACCTGTGGACTGTCGCGCCAAACGCCGTCGGCTTCGTATTCCTACTGCTAGTAACCTACAGCAGTGACCGCTTCCGTGAGCGCACATTCCACATCGTCTTCGCGCTCCTAGTCAGCGGCGTCGGCATGGTCATCCTCGCGACCATCGACGTCCTCGCCAACAAGGGCGTCGCGTACTTCGCGTGCTTCATGATGGCCTCGGGCGCCTACATCCCCTCGTGCCTCGTGCACAGCTGGCACAACAACAACAACCTCAACGAGAACTCGCGGGCGGCGACGACGGGGTTGCTGGTGGGGTTGGGCAATCTGGGGGGGATCCTGTCGGCGGGGACGTTCAGGCAGCAGTACGCGCCCAAGTATGTGCCGACGCTGATTGCGACGTGTTGCTGTAATCTGGTGTGTATTGTGTTTACGCTGTGGTTGGGCGGGTGGATGAAGATGGAGAACCGGAGGAGGGATCGGGAGATGGGGGAGGTGATTAGGCCGGAGGATATTGATACGGATGAGTTGGCGGATGGGGAGAGGAGTGCCAAGTGGCGGTATTTTACTTGAATGGGGCTTTGGTGGCTAGAGAGGGTGAGGATCGTGTTAGTCAAAGATACGGGTATAGATACGAATCTCGAGCAGTTAATTAAGGTGTAGTTGTGATCGGAAATGAAAATTGTCCATCATTCTGGACCGCTCAGTTCACTGCTGGTGTCGGATGCACTCCTACCATTGGCTCTTACTATTTGTAACTTTTTATCGTATCTTATATGCGAAAGTATTGTTGGAAATATTGACCCGGTTGCATAATTATTCTCTCAAGGTTTCCCGGGACTATAGCCGTAGTCGAACGTCCACTCGACACTTCTAGAATAATACAATTATTGATATGAAAGACTGGGTTGGATTTCGTTGAACAAGATGGATTTGTTGGATGTTTTGAAAGCCCACGCATGCATACAGCGTGTAGGCGCATCCGGTGAACTAGCGCGGAAAGGAAGCCACGAGAGTCAGCCGCAGAAGTGGGATAATCCGGAAAGTAACGCCTCTCGATACCTTGCTTTTGACAGTTATAGCTCAGCTTTGGTAAGAATCAGTCCAGGAAAGGGCTTCCTCCGTTCTAATCCTACCTATTACATCTGTGGCTTCAAATCTGCGCTAGTTCACCGGATGCGCCTTGACGCTGTGGTAGGGCTATCGACTAAGTCAAGAAGGCGTGAGCGGTCAGCAGGTATGAGAAGAGCTAGAAAGGTCAATAAAGGCTGCGAGCCCCAGGCGCGTACGAAGCTGTTTCTTCACACAATTAGTATGATTTCCCAAACATACCGCAAAACCACGTTCAAGACTAGCTCGGAATCAATAGAGATAAGGGGAAGCTTCGATGGCGGCACTCACGCTGAGCAGGCCTACTAACCCACTGCAACGTAACACCATCTTCGCCACTCCCTCGACATCACCGGCTTCAGCAATCCTTTTGCTCTGGAAACCCGATCACTGTTACCACATTAGGCTTTGAAGTCCGCATACGCCACTGAATCCTTCTTCGTCCAGTCTGGGTTTGTGATGTCCGTCCAGCGACACCACCATACCACCACCATCAGTAACAGCCAAATATCCAAGAGAGGCAGGTTCGGAAGCATTGCTATGCGTTGTTCGTCGACGGCACACAAACTCTACAGCCTATATTCAGATCGACGGGCAGCCCTGCTGTAAAGCTACGATCGGATGTGACGCTCATAAATTCCTTCGAACTTCCTAGGGAGCGCGAGCAAAACCAGCCGTTCCGATGTCTGCAACTCGTGATAACGGTGTGGGGATAGGTGTGGGATGCTGTATAGACTGTTGCACAAGGAGGATTCGAAGCGCGGAAAAAGTACGGATCAAGACTCGTACGCGAATATAGGGATCTGAACAATACAATGTAGCGATGATCTTGAAGATGGCAATCATAAAGTTTAGACATGTCGGGTTATTGGAGTCTGGAGGATTCGAAGGTGTGGTGAGCGTGCCGTACTGTTGCTGATCCCTTTTGCTGCTGCCAGTCTAGGACTCGGGGCTCGGAGCTAGTCGAATACTTCGCACCCGGACCATTCGCGAGGCTGTGTAGACATAAAACGTACCCTAGAGGTGTTTCGAAGCCGTATGCTAAGATGATAACTGTGACTGAAACTCGAAGGATTCTACGTGTTTGGAATCATGCCATGGGGAGGCTTGAATACGACATATTTCTGTTTAAGCGGTCAGAATGTCTCGAATACAAGTGCGCAGCAGTGATATCCGGTGACTCTGGCCACACTCCTGACCCAGGTGTAGCTGGAGGATTACATTCCTAGAATCATCGAATATTGCGGAGTTCCTGTAGAGACGTCCACTTCCGGCAGAGGCCGCTGCTGGGGGCCCGAATAGGGAATCTTTCCGCAACACCCACATGCTGATTACCGCACAGACGACATGGTCGATCGCTTCCTCTGTCAGATTGTGGGGTCCGAAGAGTGATTGATGAAAAGAGACGGCTAAGTCTCCAATCCAACAGGCTTACCTTCGTATGAACAGTGCATTGTAGATCTGCTTCTTTCAAGGTAAGAAACCAATCCATGTAATGAACCTTATGCTAGGTTTATGTGCATATAGGAAGGTTACTTGAATCCTTTTGACTTACTTGTAAGTGTCGCAGCAGTCTTGCTATAGGGTGGTAGCACAGCTAACAGGAGAAAGTGAAGAGTGTTACCTTAACCGCTCCTTTGAAAGCACGTGAGCTCGGATTACAGCCGAGCATGTGGTTGAGGCTGTATTAAAGGTAAGTATAGCGACGTTTCGGCGAAGCAATCGGCTCTTCACGGACGCGTTTGGGCGGTCTGCGAGTTCCGCACAGTAATTTTCAGCCGCAAGGCATGATGTCCGGTCGGCGCCAGGATGTATAATGACTGAAGCTTGCGTAGCCAGCTCAAAAAGAATTAGGGTTTAAATCAAAGTATGTATGGGGGCATGAAAATCGCTGACAGGGGAATATAGAATACGGCAAATGGGTGCGCCAAGACTTCGGGCGGGCTGACAGTCGACTAGGTAGTGTGGACATGACACAGCATCACAAGAGGGATGAAACGCGCCTCGGGCGAAATGCCACAAGGGAACAGCTCGTGGCGATGAACTGGTGATTAAAGGAGCGAAGGCGAGCGAGGAGGAGCGTGAAAAGGTAGAATCCTTCGTCTCTAGGATTAGCGAGTTGGTGAGTTAGCGAGTGAGCGAATGTAAAGAAGCGGCTCCTTTGAGATGCGGTTCTTTGGTGTCTGATTTTCTTCGATTCGATGCTTGTTTGCAGCACGCGTCTCCCCAGCAAGTGGGCAGGGGACAATCGCCCACGCGGTCTTGGCATGAAGGAATGTACTACGCGTCGGACAGCCTCACTGAATATAGCCGTCATCAGTGGTGCTATCCGTAGTGCTATCGGTAAGGCTGTGGTAGTAGTGTGGTCGTGACGTGTAGAGAGGCAGAGGGAGGTCGGGTGGCGGCCAGCTAAGAATAGACGCAAGTGTGGCACTTGAGTGAACAGCCTCAAGCCATGCCGCCCATCTTTCGGGCCGGGAAAGCTTGGCTCGACTTTACCGGCACTCTGCCAATCGGCCCTCGGTGGCGCCCCTCGATCGTCTCAGACTGCCGTGGGGGCCGCATTGCTCCTGATGCGATTGGCCCTTCAAGCTTCATCTCTGTTTCAACCTCGCCCGCAAAGTACCCGGGACTTGCTCCTCCCATTTCTTGATATTAACCGTTGATCATCACGCGGGGATATACCTACCTGTATTCGGAGTACGCGCACGATAGAGCAGTGAACACGGCATCAACGTAACGTTGGACTCCGCAGCCTCCAGTATCATGATCCTTCCGGCGCTGCCGTTGAGACTACCCACTTCGATTCTAAATCTCGGCTTCAACTGCCCCGGCACGATATTTTGTACGCCAAAGACATGCATGCCTGGACGCACGCAGAGTGACAAGGGAGCGTCATCCTTGAGTGGTCCACGAGCGCGGTGCGCGGGTCAGGCACCCAGCAGGAGGCAGTGAGGGTTACTTAGCCCCCTCGCCGACCAACCACCAAGCTCGCATGAAGGGCCCCCCGTAAACGGCCGCCCAATTACTGGCACCAGCCTGACGAAACGAGTAGTGATCTGAGTCCTTCTTAGCAAACGGCCGCCCTACAAGGGCAGTGATGCTACATGCGGAGCTCAGACCCCAGAGTAGCCGCCAGGCTGTAGGGCTCCTAGTGCCGGAGCTTCATTTCTTGTGGTGGCTCATCAGTGGCATTGGCGTTGCCCGTGTGAGTAGGTTGCACTGTGCAGAGCCTCTAGCCAAGGTTGAAGTGTGTCCGCTGATGGGGGCTGCTTTACCTTTCATTTTGAATCTAGGATATATACCTGCGGGTGTTTCCCCGTCGAGTATCCACCCATCACATCATTCCAACGCGTTTCAATTCCTAATACTCTTTCTGTTTTACCTTTCGTTCAGCCTCGCATCTATTCACAATGAAGTTCAGCACTACTCTTTTGAGCCTCGCTTCCGCAGCTTCCCTCGCTTCCGCTTTCTGTGACAATGAAGACTACGACCGTGACATCCTCAGCATCTCCAAGGAAGAAATGAAGCGCAGCATGGCGAATATGCGCCGGGATACCATCGAGGTCGACCTATACTACCATCTCCTCGTCAGCGAGTGGTCCGACGCCAACAACTCCATTGTCGACGGCCTCTGGAAGCAGATCGACCACATGAATGCCGCATACGGCATCTACGGCATCCACTTCAACACCCAGCCCGTTGACATCATTGTCAATGCGGCGTGGGCTAATGACATCGATTTCGAGAAGCCAGAGAAGGGCAAGGCTCTCCACAAAGGCAGCTACCACGACGTGAACATCTACGCCGGAGAAGGCTTCGGCAGCGGCGTGTGCTCTCTGCCAATTGGCTTGGACCAAAGCAACGGCACAGACACGATTACGGAGGATGATCTCACTGGCGATGGCTGCCATCTTCCCCTCTCTGCCGCGCTCGACCCGATCAGTGGAACTCCCTCCCATGAAGGTAAGTCAAATCATTCCCACCCAACCCTCTCATACTTCATGCTCACTGATTCGCGATTTAGTCGGCCACTGGTTCGGTCTCTACCACACCTTCCAAGGCGGCTGCTCCGAACCCAACGACTACGTTGAGGACACTCCCCAGCAGGCGCAGCCCTCCTACTCGCACGAGACTATCACTGGCAACGTCGAGAGCTGCCCGGTAATTGATACTTGCCCCGCCAATCCTGGCAACGACCCCGTCTGGAACTTCATGGACTACACCGACTGCTCGCACGAGTTCACCCCTCAACAAGGTGCCCGCATGAACACTGCCTTCAACAAGTACCGCCGCAACAGGCAGGTTGCGAGTTAGAAGGTTGTGGAAATTAACATTGTAGTGTACGTTGACTGCATTTTTGTATATACTTGATGAGTGCGCTTGTTTCTTTGGTTATTTTGATGGGCATTTGGATGCGGGGCATTTGGTGTGAGCATTTGTATATAACCTCTCATGGGTATGAGCAATGTAAATTGAATGGTTGCTCAAATGATTCATCTTTGTGGGGTTAAGGGCAGTGAGGAACCAAAGAACTGAACATAAGAGATACGATACCCAAGTTTATTAGACAGTACTTGCTAATGAACATCTCTCAACAATACAAGAAGAACATTAGGAATGAGCCAGTCATGACCGACATCTCGGACCTACCTCGCAGGCCAAAAGCCTCCAAAAAAAGAAAGAGGCAGTGATTACCCGCTAATAGCTTACCTTTAAACATTGAAAGGTATCTATCTGCCTGCCTGTACGAAGGTTACTCTGACCGGCTTGCCATCATCTTAACTTCGACGTCTCGACATGTCCGCTTCAAGACACCCACTGGTGACACTCCTCCTCTTCTCAATCCTTTGCTTCGGAAACTTTTTACTCATACAACTCTTACTCCAGCAGCGACACCCAAACCCCGCCTGCTCAAAATACCCCTCCCCATAATCCGTCGTGATCTCCGTATCAGCATCAATCGTCCTCGTCGCCTCCAGCACCATCACAATCTGCTTCCCGACCCTAAAGTACTCAAAATGCGTATTAGCATCACAATTATGGTTGATAAACCGCGTCCAATTACCCTTTGTCTCCGCATCAATCATCGCTTTTGGCCACGCCTCATCATGCCGACTCTTACCACGCTTCGATGCTCGCTTACCAATGGGGATGTTCAGACAATACGCCAGCGACTTTTTCTTCTTTCCGTCTGGCGCCGGGATCACGCGCCCGGTGTAGGCGCCTAGTATCTGGCCCCTCTGCCACTGCGTTTTGGCGAAGACGCCGACGCCTAGGGGAGTGGCGCGGAGCTCGAAGCGGGAGGTCCAGTCGAGGCCGCCGGACAGCCAGTCCTGGAATTCGTGGCCGCAGTTGAGGTTGCCGCGGGCGGCGGGACACATAGCATCATCCCACAGGGATTCCCCGAGACAGTGCAGGTCTTTGCCGTTGTCAGCGGCTAGTAATGTTTGTAGATTCTTAGGGGCCACTTGCCTGCGGGCCAGCCCGGGGGTGGCTCGGCCTTAGGTGGCCACGGTGACTTCTTCCACTCTGTTTTGGCGAACTCGAGGGCCTCGAAGCGGCGGGGTGTGATGGTTGTTCCGTCGACCGGGGCATTGCGGGCGATGGCCTTGGTCCCGACGGTTTTGTCGAGCCAGTATTCGAAGGTGTCTTTTTTGAGGCCGCCGCGTCCTGACGTTGTAAATTGTTTTGGAGCACTGATTTCTACTTACAGCTAATTGTTCTCGTACCTTCCCTAAGATCTGAGATATGCGAGAATGTGCGTGGCTTTGCAATCAAGCATGATTTCAAAAGAGGGCTGTATCGTTGATCAGTGATCGAGGAGGTATGCGGAGAACAATGGTCTTTGTCTAGAGTCACCCATCAATTCGGATTCTTGCTCAGCTTCTAACAATTGATAGGAGGATAAAGCGAAGTCGGACAATAG
This sequence comes from Mytilinidion resinicola, assembly GCF_010093595.1. Lineage (NCBI taxonomy): Eukaryota > Fungi > Ascomycota > Dothideomycetes > Mytilinidiales > Mytilinidiaceae > Mytilinidion > Mytilinidion resinicola. The sequence continues at coordinate 956,886 of NW_022985451.1, read as the reverse complement.
AACAAGAAGGATACTACACAAGACAAAGAAGATACATAATGTCCTGCGTGACGAGAAACCCACCGTGCCGAGAAGTCTTTACTCCTCAAGCATCTTAAATCTCTCCCCCGCGACTTATAAAATAATCGCTGGTCTGTTAATCTTCTTTAACGTCCGTCCCTGCGTGGCGAGGAACCCGCTGTGCCGAACCAATTCCATAGTTCAAGCATACTACAGCGCGTTGCCGTACATTCCACCTTTGAGCGTTGACGTCGGCGCCTTCGATCATTATCAAACGGTCTGCTACTTCTGCATGCCCCGTCAGACATATATAAGTTGCCGGAGATCCAGGAACGACTCGAGACATCCCGACTCTCAATCTTTCTGAACATTTAGAAGGCTCTTGCACACGGTCATGCCGCTCAATTCAAACGATTGTCACCCTACGCCGTGTCCAGCCCATGCCCATGAGATCTTCAATGGATAAATCTGCTTTGATGACTGCAACTCCGACTCGCCGGTACTCGTCGCCCTAGGAAAGGTGATCATAACCGCGTGGTTGGAAGCAGGCCGCTTCACTGAGTGGGCCGTTCTTGCGTAGAATTGTTTACGGATGCGAGCATGAGCAATAGCAGTAGTATAGAGAAAGGCGAAATACCTGAACATAGTCTAGTGACTTTAGTAGGCGGTGGAAGATATATGGTCAGAATTGACTTGACAATTAAACACTCAGTCAACGAAGTTGAAGCTGAGTTTCAACGCCACATACTACATATTTGGATCTATCTGGTCCCGTAATAGCAGAAACTCACACAATTTAAAACACTTTGCGGGAGATGTCGTAGGAAATGAATATTCAGTTTATCTCTTCTATCGAAAGTAGTTTAATTACCTCATAGCTCACCTTCAGATCTCACTGCCGCCGTCGTGCAGCAGCCTTAGCCTTCTTCTGTGCTGCTTGCTGCTTTGCTTTCTTCTTCGCTTCTGCTTGAGCTTTCTTAAACTTTTTCCTGTCTCTGCATCCTCGAGCGCCACAGAGGCAATGTGGCCCGTAACGGGCGAGGTATTCCTTGCCGTAGTCAGCAGTGATCTCTGTGCCTGCGAGTATCTCTTCCACGGCTTCGACTACCATTACAAGGTGGTTGCCCACCCTGTAAGGCCAAAATCGAGCGTTCGGTTCACAGCTATGATTGACAAAGCGAGTCCAATTGCCGGTCCACTCCGAGTCGATGTCGGCCTTCGGCCAGTTAGGACTTGTCCGTGTCCTCAGCCGTCCGGGCCGCGGACCGATTGCCATTTTCAGGATATATTTTGATCCCCCGTCGGCTCCGGTCGTGGCATCGTTCTCTGAAACTTGTGGTGGTATCACATGGCCGGTGTAGCATCCGAGTATGTCGTTGTTGTTCCAATCCACTTTAGTCCAGACTCCGGTACCTGCTATGGGTAAATCCCTTAGCTCAAACCGAGGTTGCCAATCTATGCCGCTTTGTATCCATTGGTCGAATGTGTGGTCACAATTTTGGTAGCCTTCGTTGCAATTTATCTCTTCCCAGAGGAACGGGCCGACGCACCTGGGCCGGCTGGGATCATTGGGGGTTGTATCAGCTGTGAGAAGATCCGCTACCTTATTTGGAGGCCATGGTGTGTTATTCGGCCAATTGGTTGGTCGGTTTGTTGTCCACGCGGCCTTGGCGAAAGAATAACGGTCCATTTGTGCAGGGCGTCTGCGTTTTACACCCTTGTTCCGAGCCTTGTCTGCTTTCCCATTTTTTATGCACGGAAAAGAGGCAGAGGGATCTTCGCCTCTGTGCCATACAACCCTCTCTTGCCTAGACATCGTGATGTTTTTGATTTTGGGTTGGATGGGATTGATGGCCTAATTCAGGATGATCGGAAATAGATATTCCAAGTCAAACTTCGAAGGAGGTTTGTACAGTCCATCAGCAACGAAGCGAGGAGTATATGCGGAGAACAATTCTCTTTGTCCTAGCCAACAATAGACTCTTGCCGGACTTCAAAGAGTTTGGAAAAACTGATAATAAGAAGACAAAGAAAGACTACACAAAAGGACAGCGAGCCGATGACAAGAGTCAAAAGAGGCCCTCAAAGGCTTTTAGTACCAATAATAGCACTGGGAGGCTTCAGTAGCTGCGGAGAAGGCCATCATTCCGGTCCGTTCTCAAAGCTAAAGCCTTGGTCTCTTTCAAGCACGGTTATGTGAGAAATCCTACTGTATCATGTCTCTCGTGACGATAATTCTCTATGTAAGCAATAATCTGTAATGAATTCGTTGTGGATGGTTGACTTCTGGCGGAGACATGGTGGAGAGCTCGAGGAGAGGTCTCATCCTAGAGTTAAGAATTAGCTCTTCTTTCGTAGTCATAAAGGATATGTTTTAGCACTATGCTAGCAACGAGGCGGCACATAGTTCGTGGTGGCATTGGGGGGAGTGTGCGTGGAGGAGTAGTTGTCGTCTTTGGGTACAAGGTGGTCAAAGCGCGACCCACTTTAGCCGCAGAGATTCATCCTCCTTGTGGGGTCGTTTAATCCTTCGCTGCATTCAAGACGGATTCGCAAATGAAGATTACTTTACACTGGCGTGTCTTCTACCAGGGTGAAGCCATTAGCACAGAGTTGCAATTTGGGGAGGCTTGATAGGTCATTCTCCATGACGATGATAAGGATATACATACACAGATATTGGACACTATCAATACACAGGACTAAGCCTCGTGCTAACCGAGCTCTTTGATGATAGAGCTACTTCGCCGTCATCTTGTGTTTAAGCCCAGGGAGAAGGCCAGACTTTTGTTTCTTCTTCCCACCTCGCTTCGCCCAATTGATCGTCCCCGCCCAATTGATCGTTCCGTCAGGCTTCTTCTCACCCTCTTCTTCTTCCTCTCCCTTGCGTTTCTTCGCAAAGGCTTGACGAGCAATCTCAGCATCCTTAGCGTCTTCTTCCTCTCGCTGACGCTTCTCCCCAGCCTCAGCATCCTCTCCAATTCCGTCCTTCCCTAGTCCTACGCGCTCCTGCCTCGCATTCCGGCTCCGAATCTCATCCAGCGCATCCGCAACAGCCATACCCGTCTGCCCACCCTCCACATTCTTATCAAGCTCCTTCATCACATCCCTCTCCCCCTCCTCCCGCTCCAACCGATCCATCATCTCCTCCTCCGTCTCCTCCGTCAGCTTCGCCTCGCGCCACGGCTCAAAATTCCGCTTCGCCCCTTTCTCACACTCATAATCCATATTCTTAGGGTCGGTGCAAAAGGTAATCTCAGCAGAGCAACGCGTGCAGCGGATGTAGAGTCGAACAATCTCGATGTGCAGATACTTCTTGCCAGACTTTTCCTTGCGGGCGTTAAACTTCCGTCCTTTGTAGATGTATTCCCCGCATGAGGTGCATTTCATGGAGAATGGGGCCATGATGCGGACGGTGAGAAGCTTACTGGCGCCGGTTGGTTTAGGGCCACGTTGACGGGCGATCGCGGAGGGGTCGAAGTCGGGAGGGTAGTATTTGGAGATGACCTTTCGCTCGGACATGTTGGCGGCGTTGAATTGCTGGGCTTGTCGATGGCTGAGTGGTTTCTAGTAAGAGGCTCAGGGGGGTTTGGAACTGAGATGTTGGAGGTGTGCGGTCGCTCTGTGGTAAGTCTCGACGTGTTGTTCCAAGGTTGAGATCTAGGTAGCGAATCAGAGAACCTTGGTCGACATGCTCACGAGAGGCCTCTAATAATCTCCAAATATCTCTAATAATCACGAAACTAAATCTCGGGCCCTATATCGGGCCACTATTAGACCTCGCTACTGACCGTTTTGGGGTTGAGACTTGCCTATAAATAGTCGGGGCATTTCATTACATTCCAGAGGACCTGGAAGATCCGAGATCTCAATGGAAACACCAACATTCTGCGCCGGTAAACCACTAAACGCGGCGCATTCTCATCTTATCTTCTAGGTCCCTTACTAATTTATCAATCGACTCCACCTCATCCTTCGGTGTATCGGTTTTGACCACAACCATACAACTCATTACTTCAGAGAGGAGCTGCGTGAATTTGGTTTCCAGCCGGGCCCGATGCGTTGTTAGGTAGTCATACTTGAATACACCTGTTGGCCCCTTCCCGCATGAAGTTTCTGCAATATCCTTCCACGTGATCTCAAAAGTCTCTAACGAGGTGCTGCGATTTAGCTTCCCTAGCGATGTGACGATGGGGAAGTCAGCGAAGTTTGAGCGACCGGGAGGTCTATTAACCTCCTGACTAGAGCACGTGTTTGATCTATCCGCTCGAATGTAAAAAATTCGGGCAGATTCATACAGAAGTGGACGAACTTCAGAGAAGTCATCGTGAGGAGAGAATTAATGATAGAATCAAGCTTATCCATAAGTGGCACAGTGAAGCAGCGTAACCGGTCCATCCCGCTCATGAAAGGGTCCCAGCGACATGCGTATCGGTCGACGTCGAAAACGGAAGGATCCGAAAAAAGGCACGTGCAACGTCCCAGAAGGACTTACCTTGTTCAAAAATGCAAAAACTTTGCAGGCCGTAGAAACGTGTTGCTGACTCCTCACGGATTTGCAATTCAGACTGAATGAGGTCAATGTATTTGACACAGCGGTTCTATCCTAGGGATCGAAGCACTGAGCATGACGTTCTGGACGGTGATGATTCCAAGTCACAAGAAGAGGCAGTTGGCCTCCTCCGAATGCAAGGTCGTAAATCAAATTTCGGAGTTCCGGTGGCAGCCTGAGAAAGTCGAAATGTGCCGCCGCCTGGACAGAATGGGAATTTTTATCGGTGGAGTTATTGTGAGGCGTACCTGCCAGATTGGCATTTTGATACATGATGATGCGGTTTTCGGTGGTGGGGCCACGAAAGTTACTTCAAATGGAGATGGTTAGTGAATCTTATAAGGCGCACCGCAAATTAGAAGAAGAAGATTGTACAATCGAACATGGGTCCCCTTGAGGTGCAGTCAATCTTACACAATTCGTCGTCACTCGACGGTCCAACAGAGTCAAATTAGCCAAACGCAAGTAGAAAAGCAGACTTATATATATACTGGGTATAGGTATACTTGTATCTTACCACCATAAGCTGTCAAATCTATCATGACAAGATGTCTCGTTGCTTGACACGTCAAAGAAGTCAAGACGTCTCTACCTCTGCAGATGTCGCAAATCATGCGGAGGGTTCCTCAACAGCGCAAATCCAAGCGAGACGCTGTTCCAAAGTCAGCGATGTCCCATTTGTCGATGTCTGTTCGAAATGCGAACCGCCCAAGTGTAGTCATTGGCTCGTGACCAGATTCAATGTAACAGAAGCTACTCCTGAAATTGGCTCAGCTAGCACCAAGAGCCCTTAACGCTATCCTCAGCTCCTTCACTGCTGTGTCTACGTCCTCGAAATTCAGCGCGGAGACCGCCCACTTAGCATGTTTCTGCGCTGCGATGATCGCCTCTTCATCTGTATTATAGGCTCCTCCGTTTGGATATGCCTGCTGTTGCTGGTATGGTGCGCTCTGCTGAGCTGGTACGGGTGTCTGTTGTTGGTTGAAGACTTGCGGCTGCTGAGGTTGAAACTGAGGTTGCTGGGGAGGTTGGTGTTGTTGAGGCGGTGGGTAATGCTGCTGCTGCTGGAAAACATTCTGCTGGGGTTGTTGCGTAGGAATCTGTGGCTGCGGTTCTGGGAAGGCAAGCTTGTTCTGATCAACGTCTCTGCTCTGATTCTGGTAGAACGCTTGCGGGTCGCCTGCCGGTGCGGAACTCTCGTAGGGTGATGTCATAGTTTCGTCCTCGTTCGATGGTGCTGTAGGTAAGCTAGGTGCCGCGTTGTCTGCAGTGAAGGTTGGTACGTCGTTGACGCGTGGGAAGTAGCCGCCTCCAATAGATGAGACGGAGCCTTGGCGGGATGTTGACGGAGCTGATATGGGAGACACATCGCGATGCGGCATGTACTGCCGCGGCGAGGGCGCTCGTTGCGAGTAGCTAGAGGGGGCGGAAGGTAGTGTAGGAGGAGGCGGTGATATTCTCGACGCTGATAATGCTGGGGATGGATGGGCGGAGGTATCTGGTGCGGATTCAACGTATGGCTGGTGCAACCCATTTATTCGCTGAACATCTGGGTCGTTGGGGTCTAAAGCGACTGGCGAGACTGCTGGCGTAGATTCGCGCACTGGATTCGAAAGGTTGGGATCTTCGCCTGCTTTGAGAGCTTTCACAATGCGTATTGCGTGGTATTTCGCGTATTTCGACTTTGACATGATTTCTTGCGTAGGAGCACCCCAGTTGGCCAGCATATCTAGGAATGTAGCAGCAGCACGAAATATGTCGGCAGTGTGACTATTCAGAGATAAGCTCTTCGTATTCTCCGTACTGAAATAGATGTTTGGCATACACTGTTGCCTTGTTCGCTCGCACAACATTATCCGCCCGTTGGAATGTGTCCAACGCAAACTGCTCGCAATATGCTTGCGCCGCAATCTCGTCCATTATTGCATCTTCGGAGGCGAGTTCGGTCTTGGTCTGCTCGAGCTTGTCCATCAGAGCGGTGGTGTATTGCAGGCATTCTTGGTCCGCTTGGTGGAGGCCTTTACTGAGGATTTGCTGGACAATGTAGTATTCGCCTGTAAACTGTTAGTGGAGTTCGAATATTTCAATCACGAATACATACACCAATATGCGACTACTGGTTTGACCTTCTCGAGCTGAGCTGCCCGCACCGCAAAGCGGGTGATGTCGGCGGTCTTCAGTTTGTCGGGGACGTTAGACGTCATGTTGAGCGCACCACAGGCTGAGGGGTTGAGTGAGGAGAGGTTGCCGGGTAGCTTGTAGATGCGCAAAAGTGGTGATAGGAGGATGGTGGTGAGCCCGTAAGGCTGTTCCTTAATTGACTATGCACGCGGGGCATGGAAAAGGTGGCACTCTAATTCTCGAATAAGCTGCTTTGTGTGTACACCTGTCTGCCCCCGCTTGAGTGGCTTCAATCTATTTTCAGGAATCTGAAGAAGATAGACGCTCCTCGCCTTGGCTATGTGGAAATTTGTTGGAGCACTCCATGATGCAGTGGCAGACAGGTGTACAGACGAGCAGAGTACGTGATGAGTGTGCCACTTTTTTCGCACCTCGCATACCATGACCCAGGCGCCTGTTCGATGGTCCAAGGGGTCCAAGCTTGAATTTCAGCCCCGCGTTTTATTGAGGGAAGCTCTCCCGGGCCTGGGATGAGGCTACCTGTCATTTCCATAACGACACCTAATATATCACCACACCTCACGCCTCCTTTCCCTTCTCTTCTTCTCCCATCCTCCTCTCCTTCTGTCTTTCTTTCCCGACTAGTTAAATCACAATGATATACACTTCAGCTCTTGTTGCTGCGGCTTCACTGCTGCTAGCTGCCCCAGTTGCAGCTGATGGCATGTACAGCAAGAGCTCTCCAGTGCTCGCAATCAATGGCATGGAGTATGATAGATTGATCAAGAATTCGAATTACACATCTGTAAGCTTTCTTCCACAGCATATTGAACCAGATGCTCATGACATCCACAGATCGTCGAGTAAGCATTCACTGTTCTCCACCACCTCCACCCGCCCGCTTTAACAAAGACCTCCCCAGATTCTACGCCCCGTGGTGCGGCCACTGCAAGAACCTCAAGCCTGCCTATGAATCTGCCGCCAAGTCTCTCGCCGGCCTCGCCAAAGTCGCCGCCATAAATTGCGACGATGAATACAACAAGCCGTTCTGCGGTACCATGGGCGTGAAGGGCTTCCCGACACTAAAGATCGTCCGGCCAGGCAAGAAGGCCGGCAAGCCGACGGTTGAAGACTACAATGGCCAGCGCGAGGCGAAAGCTATTGTGAATGCGGTCAAGGAGCGCATTCCGAACACTGTGAAGCGGGTCGGGGACAAGGGATTGGAAGATTGGCTGAAAGAGGGGAACGACACAGCTAAAGCGGTACTGTTCAGTGATAAAGGCGTTACGAGCGCGACGATACGGGCGCTAGCGATTGATTTCGCAGGTGTCGTGAACATAGCGCAGATCCGGAATAAGGAGAAAGAGGCCATGTCCACCTTTGGGATTGAGAAGGTCCCTGCGTTTGTCCTCCTCCCAGGCGGTGACAAGGAGGGGATCGTGTACGACGGCAAGATGGAGAAAGCACCCATGAGCGAGTTCCTCTCTCAAATCGCTCCTCCGAACCCAGACTGCCCTCCCGAGAAAGAAAAGGCCTCCAAGAAGAAGCAATCAAGCAAGAAGGATGGCAAGAAAGAAGCTAAAAATTCAGCTTCTTTCTCCTCTGCCTCTTCGTCACAGCACTCTGCCGATGCAGAGTCCGCGAAAGCATCAGCTACGAACATCGTTCTCGAAGAACCAGAAATCCCTACCGAGTCGCCTGACCCGAACGTTGAGACCGCACCGCCTGTTGTAGTCGAAGAAGCTCCCGCATCCATCCCTCGCATCTCTAGCGGTCCAGATCTTCAGGCCCAATGTTTCAGCGCCAAGAGCAAACAGTGCATCCTCGCAATCCTCCCAGACGGTGATGCCCTCCCAGACGCCGCTACCACCGCTCTCGCCTCTTTGTCTTCTATCCACAAGAAGCACGAGGAATTGAACACACACCTCTTCCCCTTCTTCGCTGTACCGGCTTCGAACCCCTTTGTGGCCGTGCTCCGTGAAGAGCTTAAGCTCAGTGCAGAGGACACGCAAATCATTACGACGTTGGCAAAGCGCGGGTGGTGGAAGCAGTACTCCGGCGCTGGGTTTGGGGCCACAGTTGTAGAGGACTGGGTGGATGCGCTTCGCATGGGTGAGGGTAAGAAGGAGAAATTACCCGATAGTCTCATCGTAGAGGCGATTGTGGCAGAGGAGAAGAAGGCAGATGAAGAACAGCAACCGTTCAAGATCGAGATTGAAGAGATTGTGGACGAGCCCGAGGCACCGATTCCAGAGCACAACGAGTTGTGAGGTAGTGCGTGCGTGTCGGAGCTTTAGGGTGACGGGCGTTTGGCCGGAAAAGCGGAACTGGAATTGACTTTGTTCGTCGTGGAATCAAACGTAGCATGGCGTGTATTGTATGTAGTTCACCCTCCTTCAACTACAAAAATTAATTTCCTTCGAGAAACTCCCCCTGGCCGTCCTCCTGTCATGCCTCTTCCCAAACCTGTCCGATGTACCCACCGTCTCCGACCTCCAGTCACCGCCACGATCTCTGACTTTTCGACTTGTAGCGTGCTAATTACAAGACCAAAAGGGAGCGAATTTGCCAAACTATAATTCTATTGAACTGTCCGACGGCTTTTCTACGCCTAACTATCCTGACCACGACCTCCTTGGGTCTCCCTGAAGTCCTCCCGCAGACTTTAGCGAGAGTCCTGCGGTCACAGCAACGTCTTTCTCCGATCACTGGAACCGCCGAGCTTCAAAGCTTGTCGCCGAGAAGTTGAACCATGGACCACTGATTCCAACCCATCTTGGCGCAGTTTACGAGTCTTCTGTTCCAACCATGGTTCGAGAGCAAAAATCCGCCACACAAAAGCAGCCATCTCCCACTGCCTTCGCATCTTCATTCCCTCTCCCCAATACTCCATCTCTAAAAACCTTCCGAGTTCGTAGCCACAATGAACGGCTCTACCCGAACCCACACTGAGCACTGGGCCAGCGAGGCCTCCAGCGACACCTCGAGCTTCACTGCGGTCCCGACACCATCTACATCCAGCAACTCTTCGGACACTAGCTCTGGCGTTTCTGTGTCTGGCACTGCTTCCCATGATGGCCAGGGCCAGGCTCTTCCCGATGCCGCAGTCGAAGGCGAAGCCCAGTCTACGGAGTCGAAGGAGGATACGATGCCCTCCCTCGACGAAGTGAATTTCTTCATTTTCCCCGCCAGCCTTACACGGCATATGGGCGTCACGCCGTGCCCGACCTCGGCGTCGGATATCGAGGCCGCTGAAGTTCTCGCAACAGGTACGTACGAGTGCGTATAGTATCACCGTCTCAACCCGCCTGCTGCGCTCTCAAGTACGCTCACGAGGTGCTCACACCTCGTTCCGCACGACTTGTCCCCTGGCCAGGCCATCTCAAACAGCCCCATCTCCTCATCCTCCAAAGCGACATCAGCGTATTTTCTTACAGAACCGTACTGAGCCATCCTCACAGACCCAGCGCCCACCGACGCCTCCCCCAGCCCCAGCTCCAGCCCGGAGGCCGCTCTGAAACCCTGGGCCGACCTAACCCCGTCCGAGCGCCGCTGCCGCTACCTCCTCAGGATCCCAACCACTATATTCATCTTCGCACTTTCCGTGCTCGGCATCGCGATGGCCTACGTTGCGGCGCGGCTGATCTGGGTGCTTTTGGGTCTGCTGTGGGTTATTCTAGTAGGGTTGGTCATGTTGCCCATCAACATCATCGTGGGTGCGTGCAACGCGTTTTGGGGATTCTTCGAGTGGATCGGGTCATGGCTGTTTACGGTAGAGACGGCTGAAGCAGCGGCGACGGCGACGGCGACGGCGACGGCGGTGGTGGTGCCGGGGATTTAGGACGGTGTAGCGGTATTGGCGGTGATATACCTAGTAGGATGATAGGTAACGGACGTGTGGTGTAGCACTAGACCGTGGTAGAAAGATTTCGAGTCAATATATCGCTACCACTAGATGAACTATACCTAGACGTACCTCTCTCGGAAGCATCATAGCCTCCCACTGCTCTCTCACACCCCTCCTAACACATCTCAAAAGCGTGACTCGGCGTCGCTACCCCGGGGCCACATGCTTCCGCCGCCGACAACACACTACCTATCCGGCAACTCTTGGCCGCCGCCAAGCCCATTGAAGCCAGAGCGAGACGAATTTCTCGAGTTTCGAGGCCAACACCACCTTTTCTACAATAACTCAACAACCACATATCTTAGCGTAGAAACGACACCAGGATGAGATACGCCTGGTCGAGGAGCATGACTGGCGATATTTTAGGAGATAAATCTTCATGCGCCGTAGAGATAGCGGGGGGGTCCGCGAGCGCGCCGAGAAAAAGGAAGGCAAAACTGCCACTTCCCCGAACCTCAGGCACGTTCCCACCACGCTGACTGTTATAGTGTCGCGCCGAACGGTAGTGTCGAAATCACAAACCCGTCCCGTGTCGTGGTAGAGGGGGTCGCTTTCATATCGCCCGCTCCCAAGTATGGAAATCGACGCCCGCGGAGCGTACGTGACGCTACAGCAAAGCATCGACTCCTGGTAGCACCGAGGCGATTCAGGCGGACGGAAAGCAACCTGATCCCCTTCGAGTCAGCCGGTTCACAGATGATTGGCTTGGATATAGGGTGCGAGGAGGTGGTCGATGAGGCGGAGGGAGTGGGAATAAGAAGGGGTGCTCCGTTTCATCTGCGTCGGGCTTTGCGGTTTAAGCGGAGGCGATGGCTTGGGGTGATATAAAAAGAGAAAGAGAGAGAGAGAGAGTCAAAGTGATTCGAAAGTCTCAGAGAAAGACGGATGTCATAGTTATGGGATGCTATGTTACAGCTGTAAACCACCTAGGTATCGATCGCTATGTGTGTGACTATACTGAAGCAATGGGATAACGGTCAAGGTCAGCTTAGCACCGTTTTTGTGGCTTACGTCTCACATCTCATAAGTTCCACAACTCATCATCTTGTCATCGGGTTCACATGTTCCATTAGTATAATGATGCATTCAATTAGAAGACACCCAGCTGGTAATTGTGTGTCTTCTTCGTTCATACTCGAGAGAAGCTAGAGAAAACTACTTACTAAACCCACCTATCTCCGCCATCGCTAAATCTCAGCACGCCTTCTCCAAGCCCATTGCTTCACCCGCCAACCTACCTATCTCTCCAAAAAGCAAAACCCTAATCATTAGAAAGCGGCGAAGCCTTCTCGGAGCCTTCTAGCGCGCTGGTGGCAGCCAGCCAAGTTGAGAGGACACGTGGCTCTCTTGTCTGTGCCCACCCACGATACCAAGTCTGTAGAGCAGAATGCAGGCCTGCCCAATATTCTAATAAGGCCTAGGTCTTCGGGAGCGGGTGACCCACGCGCTTCCCCGAAGGCTTGTATCTTAGTGCATACTGCATTCTGCATGTTCGCCATGGCGTTCGATAAGACGTCGGAGGTCGCCGAGGTGGGTTCATAGGTTTAGATACGGGCGGGGAAAGGAAAGAGATCTGGGGTAGTCTGAGGTGGAAGAAATGGAATTGGATACATGTGGTGCCGAGGTAAGGTCAGCGATAGGAAAAGAGAAGAAAAGGTGATTCGCTAAAGCGTATCGTGGTATGGAGGGTTGAGAAGAGAATGAAGGACATCTGGGCTGCGGGAGCTCTTCCGATAGAACGCGCCGCAGCCTGTTCAAGCGCTGTACGCGCAACGCTTGAGATATAATCCATTGGCATTGATTGACTTGACAGAAGTGACATGTACAGGACGATGATAGAATGATCGCGAAGACAATTTTGCAAGAATACCTGAAAGCAAGTTTGGGCGTGACTATCACAATAGGACTAACACATAGAGAGCATGCTAAGGGCCAATCTCATGCAAGCCGTTTATTTTGCACGTTTCGAGAACAGATGTTCAAGAAACCGGGACACGTTGAACGCACCTGTTGGCAGCCAAGCCAGAAAAAGCCCGGAAGAATCCCCGGAGTAAACTATATAGGAATAGCTCGTATCGTGAGACGGGATTCTGCATGATGGCCGTCGGCAGGCCACATCACGCGGCCAGGATCTGACAGGCGTACCTTAATTTCCGATCTGCAAACGGCAAAGCGGCGGATGCAGAAGAGCAGAAAAGTAAAGGAAGCGTGCGCTAATGCAGATTTCGACGAAGCAAGCTTGCTGCAAGGTAGAAGATGTGGCGCCACGCGGTGAGGTCCCTGGGTCAGACACGTTGCGGTTGCGGCAGCCAACCGAAGCCTTCCGTAGGGGTTCAGAAAAAGCAGTCATGACAGCCTGCCGATCCAAGTTTTGCTTTTTGAAATATTGGCAAAATAGTGCCCAACGCTGCGGGTAGGGCAAAAAGACACTGGACTGCATGGAAATGTGCAGTAAGGCTAATGCAGTAATGGTTAACGAGGTTGGGTAGACTTAATGGCCGTAAAATATTCGAAAAAGATCGACTGCATGCCACGAATTGGTAGTATTAGGGGTTTCAGGATCATGTGTCCTCTCTACCAGACTCCGTGTCCCATCTGCTATCGAGCACCAGAAACAGAGACATGCAGACGCAAGAGAAGTAACGGAATAGCGTACTGTCCATATAGGATATCCAGCGTCGAATTGGCAGCAGCCACAATGCATATCTGTCCTGCGGATATAGGTATCTAGCAGACGTCTCCCTCCGCTCTCAGGGCAGACTCGTGGCCTTGTCGTGAATGTGTTGTTTAAAAAATGCTTCATTGGAGCACTGCCCAGGAGCCCAGAGGTCTGGAGCCGACACCGTCCCGTGGTTGACGCTTAACTCAACCACAACGCAAGCCACATCCGTGCGACTTTTTCCATGACACACAATGATTTCTCATATCTTCCTCGACATTGAACATTGTCCTATTGGTAGCCTGACGGAGGCGCTGGAGATGCAATTGCCGCGATCAGACCACAAGAGACCCAGTTGGGATGATGAAACATGCGCATGTCGGCTTCCATTGACGTTCGAACTGTGAAGTTTCGTGGAGCGAAAATCGGCGAGATAAGTAGCCTCGCTTACCCCACGGTTTAGTAAAGTTTTTGAAGCTTCTTGGTAAACGCTCGATCGGATCTTGGAGCGCAGGGGTGAGACGAGCCACTAGCTCAGCTGCAGCAAGGAGGCAGGATTAGTGAGAAGATCCGCTTATTCATCTATGGCATACGGGAGTACTCCGTAGCTGCCGATCTCCCGAAAGGGAGTGCAAGCTGGTTCGGTGGATTGCTAGTAGTAAAGTCAATAAGCGATAAGAACTAATTGATATTGCGTTTTGAATCCCGTGCGAAGAATTGCAGCGGGTGGAGAGCGAGATGACGAACATGAAAGGTAGAGAAGGAATCGAGCATTCACAAAATTAGGGTATTTGAGCGGACCGCATGGATCCTGGATAAGCCACAAGACTCATGGTGAGTGCCATCTAAAAAGCTAGTCTGTGATGCAGCGGTCCTTCGTCGGCCTCGACTTCGGTGAGCTATTCTCTAGACAGCAAATGGGCTAGAGGCGTCCTTTGCTGTCATGTGCGATAGACTCATTTCCGACACGACTGTCGTGATGAGCTGCACGTAACTTGATCCTAGAAGCTCGCGATGCTAGCAAAGGCGTGCAATACAGCCACCTACTCCATTGGCCCTATAATATGATCAGTTGATCTCTCAGCAGCAGTACTTAACGGCGCCCAATAGATGCAATTGCAACTCTAGAACATGAGCGTATGCAAGGTTTCTATGGCTGAATGTAATGGAAATTGATGAAATGGGACGTCTCTCCTTTTGACTAGACATGACGGCCGTGTGCTTATGATGAGTGAGTGTAGCCGCCGAAGCCGATTAGAGTGTTACTGGCCACCGGTTACTTGTTGAAAATCTCTGAGTACGTGCGGCATCTCTAGAAATAGCAATCCATTTTAGTACACCAGAATCAGTATGAGACGTTCCAGAACGATAGGCGATGTCCATGGCTCCAGGCGGAGAAGCGTGGATATAGTCGCGGAGAGCGGCGGTCGGTCCATGAATCGTGTACCAAGAGTAGCTACACCTCAAAAAGGGAGTTGGGTCAAGTCGGCATTATCGGGAATATCAGCGGCAGAAGAGTCGCCGAAGGAGTTCGACCCAAGATGCCGCTTTTGAGGCTGTTACATCCGGCTGGCGTTACCACCTCGTAAGAAGTGAGGAGAGTCGCTTCGGATTACGAGAGAAGTGTCCGCCATAGATCCACTAAGCACCCTCATCGACGCCCACATGCAGCTACGACATCCGGGATTCGTGCCGCAAGGGCTGGACGTCCGCGCTTGATACAGTCAGGTGGGGTGTTCATTTCTGAATGGTAGGAGAGCTCTAGGGCATTACTAAAAGTACAGAGGCAATGACGAAACGTTGACGAGTTTTGAAGCAATAGAAATTGGATAGGCGGGGTCTTACCTAGGCCGAGAACCGTCGAGATAGTTCTTATCGGGGGTGACTTCCACAAGGTAGCATCAGATCGTCCCGGAAGTGGCGAGATCGTATGACAGATATGGAGCATAGAGACATCCCACGCGGATGACACGAATAAGACCGACTGGGTGTTGGAAGAGGCGCTGATGCCAGATCTCTCCCCGCAATTGACGTTGAATGTGAAGTGGCGAAGCTCAAGCAAGACAGCCAATGAAGCCCGGACTGGTGCTCGGGACGATCTAGAGCCCTCATGCAGGTAATCGCGGCTATAACACGCAACCCGTTCGGCATATGCGTCGATCCGAAGAGTTTTCGGATGTCAAAGTCCGACCAGGCCAACCATGAGTTGACGACTTGGCCTTGCTGAAGTGAGGGGTGCGGACCCGGCCAGGAACACCATCCTAGGTGTGGCCGAGTTTGTCGCCTGTCATTCAAACAGTAGCGTGCGCTATACGACGGAGTAGGCGCAGTCACCAGGCCGATTCGGCATACCGAGTTAGGGGCATCGAAAGTCGGTGGGTTGCAGTAAGAATGAGTCGACAATTTCTTCCAGCAATCAAACACCACTTAGTCGCTTTCTCTTTGTCGCTGGTTTCCTAGCGATCTCTATTAGCCCTCGAGCACAGAAAAATTTGCGCCTGGGGCTCCACTCTGTGTCACTCATCCCGCGGGATGTTGAAGTGACAGGCGCAGCTCCTTGCTGGAGGTTGGTAGCTTTCGATAGTCCCTGCCCTCCATCGCCGACAATTTCCTTCAACGGCTATTTAGGCTTTGAGGGCTAGAAAACTCTGCTTGTTCAATTGATTGCGCCTCGAGTGCATGAGCAACCCTGTACGGATGGAGGCGCTGTCCGCCCTCCCACTAGCGTCACATGTCGAGTGCGGAGGAGGGGGCGGTCCTCTTCTGTCCAGACGCATGCTTCGACTGTCAGCATCCGCAGACGTGAAGATGTGGCGCTGGTGTCCGCATTGCGTGCAGCAGTCGAGGCTGGGCTGCTGCTCGAGCCCGGCCAGTCAGAAGGATTCGCGGCTCTGACACGCCAGTGTGCGCAGGAATCCTTTGTTGTGCGACCCGACAGTGCTGGAAGCGGGGACGCCATGTCTTGGATCGACAGTTTGTGGGGTAAATAGACTGCATCTGCTGCATGCAGGCATCTGGGATTGTGAGAGCCCAACTGTGCCTCGCGCCATCGAGGCCCTCACTGCGCGCACAACGTCTCCGCCGACCACAGGTCTTTGAACGGGCACCCTGGGGTTCTTCTTACGCGACCAGCGTAAAGGACCGATGCTGCAGACGTAAAACTCTTCACATCTAGTGCCCGGTGTCGCAGTCTGTGCGCCAAGCCCTGGTCGCATACGAGGTCGTCAGTGAGGGCATACCGACTCCAATCTCCACGAGCACGCGGCGGGGCACGGCCGCCTGCGTCGTTCAACGTGCCTCTCGGTGCTCCTGCCGGCCAGGACGCGCGAGGAGTGGACGTCGCCACCTAGTTGCCGTGCCCGGCGTCTGCTCAGGATCGCGTGGGGGTTTGTGCCGTCGCTCAGGAACCGGCAGTAAACGAGGAAACGAAGGCGGCGAGCCTGGCCTCTGGGTGTCAAAAGCAACGAGAGGCTGGATCTCTCCGTTGCCTTGGGTCGCCCGTTTGCCTCGAGGATGCCCATGCCTGCTGACACCGCCGGTGTGCGGCCACCCTCGCAAGCACGTCTCTTGCAACCTGCTTCCTTGCTGTCGTGAAGGAGTCCGGTGGATCCGCCGGACTTGAGGGGGCAGGAGGCAGCAGATAGCGAGCCGGCCGGCCATGGGCCACTGTGACGAGACCCGGCTGGCCGAAAGCAGCAGCGAATTCCCTGCGAGGCTCTGCGTGTGGTGGTTGTCGGGAAATGAACAGGACGAGATCATGGCCCAGGTGCGCCACCGCAAGAATAGAAGATGCGTCGAAGCTGGGAGCGCGTGGGGGTAAGCTTTCCGCGGGCTCTGGCGTCGTCATGCAATCGCTTGCCCGGCGGCGGTGCTCTGTAGATGCCACAAAACAAGGGGCCTTTGGTCGGGAGCAACGGATGCCAGGTGCGAGGATGCCAGGCGTTCGAGGATGCTGAGGGTTTGCAGTCTTGTGACACCCCAGGGTTGAGTGCCTTGCGCTTTAGACGCTGCTGGTCCCCTCCGTCTGCCACGTCTGTTTCTCTTACCCTTTGCATTCGGGGCTGCGGGGCCTGCAAGTGCTGCTATGTACAGTAGACGCCGTCACTGGCACCACGAATGGCGGCGTGGCCCAGCGTTGCGGTCGTGATATCAGATGATGCCTCAAGCTGGTCTGGCGATGCCACCGGCGGCCGTCTGCTCCACCCCCACACTTGCCGCCTTCGCGCGCTCCTTCGCCGTTTCTCTGAACCCGCCGTCCCTTCGCATGGGCGTGACGGGGGCGGGCGATCTGCCTATCAGAGTGCTGGGTGCGCTTGCAGTGATCGTCACAAGGCGAGCGCCCCCTTCTCCGGCCAAGATCCGTCCTGGGGCCCTCGCGCCCTTCCTCACGCTGTGGAAGCGCAGAAAAAGCAACCTGCTGCACAATCAGCCCTGGACACCCCGCTATTGGCCTCTTGTCATGCTGAGACGCATGCGGCAGCCGTGCCTGGCAGCGAAGCGGTCAGTCCAGCGCCGCCGAAGTCACCGCCTCCTTGGTTGCGACGCTGCGTCGGTTGCCTCATCAGATGCCTGTCCACCTCTGTGCGTAGGAAACTTTTGCCCGCCTTGCTTCACTGACCTTCGTCAGCTGGACCCCCACCTCCAGCGTAGCCCAGGTGCAATGGACATCTCCGCTGTGGGACTACTTAAAGGCTTCGCCCCTCCACGGTTGGTACCTCGCATCGTTGTTGACGTATTCTATCCGTGTCCATTGTCATTGCCGTTTGCCGTTTGCTCAAAGGAAACCCCGTTCCATACCTCATAGATCTCCTCCTCTTCCTCTTACATAAAACCCCATCTTCTTTGCCATGTCTCCTCACAACGACGCGCCTTCTCCGAACGGCAGCTTCACCAACGGGAACAGCTTCAACGGCCTCTCTGTTCGCTCTCAGGCAGCGCAGCACATCTTCAACCAGGCTCACTTCGACAACTTCGAGACGAGTTCTGTAGAATCCATGGACATCCACCGTCCATTGCTGCCAGGCATCTACGTCCCCACGGTTGCTTTCTTCGACTCCGCCACAGAAGACGTAGATGTCAAAACCACATCAATGCATGCTGTCCGTTTAGCCAAGGCGGGCGTGGCCGGTATCACCACTCAGGGCTCCAATGGCGAGGCGGTGCACCTCTCCCACAAGGAGCGTAGCCTCGTTACCCGGACGACTCGCAAGGCTCTTGACGACGCAGGCTTTGGCTACATGCCCATCATCGTTGGATGTGGCGCCCAATCAACCAAGGAGACGATCGAACTCTGCAATGAAGCTGCAGCTGATGGCGGTGACTATGCGTTGGTGTTGCCCCCCGCATATTACCAGGGCCTCTTCTCCAAAAATACTATTGTTAGCTTCTTCAAGGATGTCGCCAGTGCATCCCCGGTTCCTATCCTGATCTACAACTACCCCGGAGCGGTGTCGGGCCTGGACCTCAATTCGGACGCCATCATCGAACTCGCGCAGCACCACAATATCGTCGGCTGCAAGCTGACCTGCGGCAACACCGGCAAGCTGAACCGCATCGCAGCCGCGACCCGTGCCGCGACCGTCTCCGAGCCAGGCTCGGGCTTCATGTGCATGGGCGGCTCTGTCGACTTCACCCTCCAGACCTTGATCGGTGGCGGCTCAGGTGTCATTGGCGGAATGGCCAACATCGCGCCCAAAGCCTGCGTCAAGCTAATGAATCTCTTCGAGGCCGGCGAGCTGAAGGAAGCACGCAGGCTGCAAGCCATCGTAGCCCGCGGGGACTGGGCCGCCATCCAGGGCGGCATCATTGGCACCAAGGCAGCGCTGATGGCCCACTTTGGCTACGGAGGGCACGCCCGCAAGCCTCTCCCCAAGCCAAGCAAGGAGGAGACGCGCAAGTGGCGCGATGCATTCGAGGAGCTGGTGAAGCTGGAGAAGTCGCTATGAGCGCTGAAAGGTTCCTCGCTTGCTTCATTTTTTACGCCTTGCACGCCTAAGATACCCACACCTCTTCTCAGCTTCGCTGCAAGTCTGTCGGAGCGGGGCGAGGCGAGAAGAGGATGAAGTGAGGCCTGGAGCCTCTCTCCCACTTTTGTCCCACTTCGCTTCCCCATCCTAGACGACTTCCGCTCTTCCCCGCTGCGGCGGCGATCGCTTTCTTGCATCTCCTCAGCATCTTCCCCCGCGTTGAGCGCTTGTGCATAATCTGGTGGCGTTATTCCTCGGTGGTCTCATGGAACTTCGGTGCTTGGTGTCAAAGTCGACTTCTTCTGCTTTGGAAAGGCGTTATCAGCGTCGAGGAAAACGAAATCGTTTCAAAAGCAAGGTTCTTCCCGGGCGTTCAGATCCAACAAAAGTTCTCACCGGTCGTTTCACCTTTTCTCCATCGCAACTGTAAATATTAGCCTTTTCTTCATTTCCTTCTTGTTCCCTCTCATGTCCAGGTTGCACAGGCTTAGAATGACACGAAAGCATATTTGCTTGGGAGTAGCCATTGGTCGGTTCCGCATGAGGACCACGTTGGGATACCTGTACGGCAGTCGATGAGGACAGGTTGTCCCAAATCAAACATAATTCACACCCCATCCCTCCAATGGCGGCGTGCCATGCATTTGCCCGATCTGCGCTTGCGGCTTTTATTTGATTGTCCAGATGCCCGTGGACCAACGAGGAGGACTGCAATACCCCTGCCTTGCATAACTCGCACGATCGGCGCTGCGAACCGTTTGCATGCCACGCATGGCATTCTGGCCGTTGCAGACTGGATTGCAGAGTGCAGCGCATCCGTCACCATGTTCTGGAGCTTGGCGGCGTCTGCAATCCTGGCCGCAGATGTCGCGTCGTCGCCCGGGCCGGCATCCCCCAGCCTCCCTTGTGGGCGCTGTGCTCGGGCTACGGTCAATTGAGAATCGGGCAATTTCGTCCCCTTCGCACGGCGTGTTGTGTGCGCTGTCCTTGCTTTTTGCTCGCTCCTCAGCACGCTCTCTCCTTGGCGGCGTGGGCAGCAGGGATCCACGGCCCACGGCCGATTGGGCCTGCATGGTGACGTTTCTGCAGGCGCCTGCATGCTCTTTCGACGTGATGACCTGCCCGTCGCCCAGGCCCTCGCACACGTCG
Organism: Mytilinidion resinicola; assembly: GCF_010093595.1. NCBI lineage: Eukaryota > Fungi > Ascomycota > Dothideomycetes > Mytilinidiales > Mytilinidiaceae > Mytilinidion > Mytilinidion resinicola. Next base: position 936,532 of record NW_022985451.1, on the reverse strand, counting down.
CGCCTCGCGCCTTGCTGTGCTGTGCTTGCGGCTTCGCGGTGCTCTCCAATTTGCTCCCCACTCTTGCACTGCCCCCCATGTGCTCAATTCCAAGCCTCCCGGCACGTCGCGTCTGCAGTCTGCCATTGGCGTGCGCCAGCTGCGCGCGCGGGTCACTGGACCTGCGATGTCGAGGCGGTCAGCTCCGAACGTTCCCTGCGCCCGTCTGTCCTCGGCACGGTTCGGCGGGGCCGGAGGGAGCTGGATAGCGGCATGGCCAGCACGGTGCCCAGCAGGCTTCGGCATGCCCAAAGCGACAGGTGGGATGCGAGAGCTGTGGCTGGGCCGCCGTCCCGTCACGGGGCGTAGACGAGTCGCGCAGGGGAGAGGTCGACGTCAACCAAGATATCACTATCGCCCTACAAAACCACCGCAGAGCCGTACGAGTGGCCGACTCCCTCCGCCCAGCGCGTCGTCGTTCCTTCAGCGTTCCTTCGTCGTATGCTGCTCAGACCTCGCTGTCGCATCAGCGTGGCGTGGCAGTATTTGCCCACCGCTTCTTTGAAGTCCTCATGTGACGGGTTTTGCTAGCGGCACTGCAGTCTCCATTATCAGTCTTCGTGCTTCGTCACGACTCGCTACAGCTGTAATCGTAGTTGCAGGGCGCATAATGCAAAACGTCAGTCGATAGATGTACGTGCCGTGGTACGTGAGTTGCAGCCCGGACTTGCCCTGTCCGCCTGTTTCCCCACGCGGGACCACCACACCCATGCATCCAACGCACGCAGGAGATATCATGCTGAGATCGAAAGCGGGAAGGCTGACTCGCTCTCCGTAAGGCTGACGGGGGCATGGATGGGCCTGTGTAAGCTGCCTCTGGCTGACGTTGACTGGCTGGCCTCACTTACCTGTCCTTCACGCATATCTCTTTTGCACACCTGACCAAGGCACCCGTTGCCTGCTGTGATATCGGACCTACGGCAGCCAGTCAGAGCCATTGGATAAGTCCACGATCCAAGGCAAATCATCCCACGCGCGGCCTGCGCGGCTCAAGTGATGAGCGAGACGTGGCTCAGGAACGCCCGCTAGTCTGCTGTCGTCGCCTTCCTTCGGGTACATGATGTACACATATTGACCGGTACCGGCGTGGGTCTAGAAGAGGTCTTTGATCTCCCTGTCAGGACGTTAGTATGCAGTGTGTTCATCGTTAAGAGCGGTGTGCGCGAGTAGTCGAGGTATCGTGCCTGATTCGGACCGGTTGGGTCCAGAAGAACCAGTGTGCCGTCAGCTGATACATTTCGCGATGATATCAGACGTGGGAGAAGTGGTGTTTCGATGCTTCAAGCCCTAGCGGATCGATTGGATCGTTTCGGTCACCAGAGGCGAAGAGTTGTTGATGATAGGTGCGAAATGACGGTATTCCAGCCAATCATGCTATTCGAAGATGATTCGGTACCAACAACAGAATCCTCATGGTTCGTGGATCGCGATAATCCCTCAAATCCCCACGTAAGTAAACTTATATCTTCCCCCATCGCATGTCCTCTTTTAACTTAAGAATGCTGTATCCAAGACTACTTCCTATGCGCTTCTGTGTAATTAGAGACTTGCAATGCACGCCATTAATGCCAGAACATCAAGATATTGGTACGAGGATCCAAATTGAAAGCTATGTGAATTGACAGGCCGCGAAGATAAGATGAGTGTTTGATTTGCAAAACGAGCGACCAATGAGCAAAGAGTGAAATAGACAAAGGGAATGAGACCGCGGCAAGAAATCATACTTTCAAACTACAGGAAAAGGTTGGCATGCTGGAAATAGACCTTTTCACATCTTTAGTCTATTAAAGATCATTGGTTCATGACTAGACTGGTCCGTCATGGCTTGAAATCCCCTCTCTAGGTAGTAACAAGTCTCCAAATTGTTGGTCCAGCGATACTCCTGACCTGGAACTGCGTATTCTTCGCTCTCCTTTCTTCGTGCGGGACGGAGTGGATACTGCGGAAGACAGATTTCGTGCATCCTTTCTCTCTTCAGTATCAGACACACCATACGACGATAAAGATGACGTGCTTCGAGCTTCACTGGGTGGCGGTGACGAGGACGGTGAAGATCCATCCAACGACGAGGATGGTGTAGAGGGTGTTGCCGCCCTTGACCTGCGGCTTGAACGAGACTGCGACCCGGAATTCTTGTTCTCCTGCTCCGCCTTGAGATGTCTGCTCTCTTCCTGATTACCAGCCGTAACATGTATACTTGGACGAGAACTATGACTAGCACCGTGTCGGGCATAAGTCTTTAGAAGTTCGTATCCATATTCCAAGTCTTCAATTTTATCGTCTAGGCTGGAACGTTCGCGTCGAACCTCTGCTGACTCCCCAGCAATAGCTTCTAGCTGATCCTCGGTCAATCCCAAGACTGTTGAACCGTCGAAGATCGCCGGAAGTTTAGAAATCAAGCACTTCTCGACGGCAAGAACAGTAATATTGCTGATGAAAACTTGGATCGCTACCTAATACGAGGCGTTAGCAACATTACGGATTATCTAGGATAAACGGAGGGCGAGATTCATTATATGTACATTGCTACTCACATTGTAGTACGCCTGCAAGCCATCTAAAATCTCGGAGTTTGCAAAGTCTTCCGGCGACTTCTTAGGATTTTTGACCTGTTCAGCATTGCCCAAAAGCTGTGCCTTTTTATCCTGTATGTCATGGTCCTGTCGCTCAGCTCGCGCTTGCCGAATTTGATTGATGAAGTTGCCGTCGTAAGTAATGGGATGGCAAGACGTGTATGGCGAGACCAGCTCCTGAAGCTTAGCATCTAAGTCTCTCCCCATTTCCTCCATCTTGTTTTCAATCAATTCCATCATCAAGCTGTTGGCTGTCCTGGGATCCGTTATGTGTTCCAGAAGACGTTCTAAAAATTCCATGACGGCCTTTTGCACTCTTTGGAGATGATACTCCCCGATAGGGCCCCAGCGTTTTGATTGCTCTTTGAAGAGGTCTCCGATAAGATGAGGATTAGACAAACCAGGAAGTTCATCGCCTCTACTTTTCGTGTCTAGGTCGGCAATCACCTTCAAGAATCTTGATCTTGTCTGGACTTCCGAACCGTCGGGTTGAAATTCCAACTCAAGGCCGGGCCGGATTAACCATGATCTGGTTACCGCATCACCATCTCCAACAATATGAGTCGTATGGCCATTCGTGTACATCAGCCTAGCGAAGTCCATGTTCAGGTTTTGGACCCGGCCCCGAAGTCGCGTTGCTTGTGCGTGCGAGGATGATAGATTGAAAATTGGTGAGGTATACGAGGCATTCACAGCATCCCGACAGATCGTCTGGAAGTGTTCGCTGACCTTGATGAGAAATTTTTGGTGATCATCTTTGCCGATCCGAGGTATACCCAGCTTTTCGCGTCTTCGACGGCTTTTGTCGAGAGCTATTTTTAAATCCGCTCTGAGAAACGGTAGCTCGTCGCATATGTGCTTCTGTAGGATGTCTCCTAGCCTTGTTCGTAGAGATTCGATACCACGATGGCCTGGAGAAATAGATGCCCATTTTCCAGCAGAAAAGAATTCTGTTTCGGCGGCGTCTCTTTCCTCATCCGAACACAGCCTCGTCTGGTAACTGCGATTCTTGACCACATGCCATCCGAGGTTGAGATGTACCGACTCGTTTCGGGCCAAAGTAACATAGCTTGCCTCGTTTTCAGACCCAGAATCTAGGGTATCTGGCTTCGTGATAATACCTATGTCAAAAGGTTTAGTAATAGCGCTGCGAATTCTGTCAAAATAGTGGAAGTGTGCTTACCTAAGGTTCTCGTGCCCTTGGAATCTATTTCCTGCGTGTAACGAAGAATTCTCTGTGCTGCGCGTTCGCTCTTCGCAGAGACGACGGCGAGTATGATACTTCGCGGTTTTTCCATGTACCCTTTGACGAGCGTATGCACAAACTCCACGTCTTTTGCTCTCTGACCATCATTCACACTCTGAATCAAGCCAGGAAGGTCGACAATCGTCAAAGGCACGCGCTTTGGCCCAACTATTTCGATCTGGAGGATATCCTCCGAGAACGCGTTCGCAGTGGTGTGGGAACCTGCTCTCATATAAGTCTTCGCATCCTCGATCAACTCCGAGATCTTATCGGGTGAAGAAAAGTTCGACTGGAAATTGAGCAAACGTTGCGTTTCTAGAAGACTTCGATTTGGTCCAGGCTTGATCGAACTCGATAAGCGTGTGTAGTTTCCCCTTCGTATCACCAGCTCGGTAGCAAATGTTGTGCAAAGGCCGTCTTTGGTTGGAAATGGCAGGCCCGTCAAACCAGCCAGAATCGAAGATTTTCCACTGCTCTGGTCTTCGCTATTTATTAGTATTGCAATGATAGAAGTCAAGAGATACTCTTTACTAACCTCCACACACTATAAGCTGCGGAAGCCCAGCTTCTCTGCAGGCATCATGATGCCTAAGCCTATCGATAGTATCGAAGAGTTCGACTTGGTCATGAGAGTAGATTTGGTCGAGTAAAGGTGTCTCGAATTCCGTTGGCGACATTGTTGTATGCTGACAGACGAGCGGATGACTATGGAATAGGAGAAAGAGACTTCAGATCTGTATTTGCGAAGAACGTAAAAAGGTATACTCTAAAGTTATGGGACAAGTCGACCGTCTTGTACTCGGAGGAGGTTGGCTAAGCGCCGTCCATACCAGCATATTCGTCCAGGTTGCCTCAAACGTGACACATATTTGAAGACTAGCTAGTTCTTGAAATCTCGAAACATACCTGGAACTTACGAAGTCTAAGCCATGAAAAGAACGGGGCGGCCTTAGTCTAAAGTTGGTGGGTTGGATGCTACCAAGTATCGTGGTGTATCTGTGCAGACTGATTTACCATCGCTTGGAACACTCCAGCGAGTCTTTCAGAGCTTTTCCAATACCTCTCTGGCTACGGCAGACAGCGGGGTCACTGCTTCCGTGTGAGGTCCATCTCCGTAGGATGCAAGACGAGAGACTAGACGCTATTTGCAGACCGTTGCAGCAAGAACCAATGAGCAAAGAGCGTAAGACTGTGGAGCTGCCTCAGAGTTGATCTGTAAATAGACCATGGCTGCGAGATCAGACCTTCGTCTTCCTGAACCGGTATGTTAGTGCCGGGGTTCCTGGAGGCTGACACGCTCCGATGAACTCCCATGATCAGTCGAGAAAGGATGGTATGACGCAAGATGGCCAATGGTGTTTCATCCAGGCGAGTTGCCTTCCTACGTTGCAATTAGGAACATCATATCAGGAAGCGCTGCTGTGCCGCAATGATGCATGTCGAATCAGGAGTCGTCGATTATAATCGCTTCAAGGAACTTGTAGCGGGAGTTGTTAGAGGTGGCCGTCTTTTTCAGCGAGTCGATATGTTCGGAAAATGTGTTGTTCTCATGGGCGAGAGTTGGAAGATGTGAGTCGGGTTGATCGCGTCGGAAACGCGTTGTCGAGGGGGCACGCTAAAATTGGGACTAGGCTAGTCTACTTTAGTCACACGTGCACGTGATAGGTAAAATATCTGCCTTAAAATCACATAAGCTCCAATCAGCGATGTCAATGTGGAATAATAAAAGACAGTTCAAAAGTAGACTCTCGCCGGTGGGACCCGCGAGCTTTATACTGTAGTTTCTATATTCGAACTGGTAGAACAACCACAACAAGGCATATTCAAAGATACGATTTCCAGACTCAGTGTATTCAATGAAACTAACCAAAGTCTAAATGAAAGCAGACTCTATTTGATACACTGCCTTCTCCAGTCATCATTCAACTCTGCGAGCACTTGAATCGGCCATGTCCCAGATACTACACTCGCGTAGTCTTACCTATCGTGGAATGGCGGATGGTATAAAATTTTTTCGAATAGTCTCGTGATCCATCGACTGATGGTCCCAATGTTTTCAAATGCAGCACTATAGTCGAAGCTGCCAGCTAGCTCGTTTCATTCTAGCTACCATACCGTCTGCTTTGGGCATAGTCCACAACCCTCAATTCCTCCAGAGAATAGTGCTGATATTCGGGCTGGAAAGTAATGCTCTGGCAAAGCTGCCACCCAGAGTTACCATCTCGCTCTATGGTGGTATGAAAGGGTGTACCAGCAGTGCCATTGTTCGCTTTGCGTTCCGAGGGTGCAGAGCCAAATGAAGTCTGGCTTAGGTTGGAAGCGAAGCCTCCGAACAACGGCTTATTCAGGCTTGAATCGATGCTTCCGCTGCCGAATATTCCACCACCGGATGTGCTGGTCTTCTTGGAGTCGAATAAAGGCTTGTTTGTGCTTGAATCGAGGCCTCCGCCGCCAAAAAGCCCACTACCGCCAAATGAAGGCTTCCTCGTAGGGTTGTCATATGGAAGCAGAGTGCCAGGCGGTCTCGCAGCAGCTTTAAAAGATGGGAACAAAGATGGATGTGGAGTCGGAGCCGGAGTTAGCAAGTTGGAAACGCTGGTGGATATCGAGGGGGTGGTTTCTTGCTTGCCGGGACGTCCACTGTCAGTGGCTCCAGTGTTTGTATTGCCAGTTAAAGGCTCATCTTGCTGGTCCCGTGATATGCTTGAACTATCAGACGGGCTTGCATCATCTTTGCTGGTGGAATACAAAGCGAGAGGCGTGATTGGGGTTGGAGCCAAGGAAGATGTACCAGCCAGTTTCGGGGAAGTAGTTCCAAGCTTGACAAAAGGTCCACTACCGGCAGTGCCAGTGGTCGAAGCGTCAATCGAGGGCGTGTCCTGTCGATTCAGAGCCGAGCTTGAAATATTAGGAGACTTTGAACCATCCATCGTAGATGAGGGCAGCGGTGGAGACTGTTTCGGAGTAGGAATAGCCAGGATAGAATTACCAGCAAGCTGTAAAGGAGAGCGTGCAGTTATCACTGATACCACAGGCGATTTTCCATAGCTTGATAGTGCGCCGCTAGCAACTTCGATCGATACTGGCTGGCTAGCGGTTGATGACGCTGCCTTCGTATCCTGTCTCAGTGGTAAAGAGCTTGTCGATCGCTGGGAGCTGGAATCTGGCTGGCTAGAAGGCAGCATTTTATATTCATGCATGCCTGCAACGCAAGAAAAAGTAAGTCATCGTCCTGCTTTACCTTAGGACCGGTACTATGCATTTGAAGGAAACGGAGTGCTTACCACGTGGTGTGAACCTTCTTATGGTTTCCAGACCAGTCTCCAAAAGTTCCAACTTCTTACTCAACCGGCTCCTCTCCGTGACTATGGCTCGAGATTCTGCCGCTACAGCAATTAGTATATCATCATTCATATTCCGTACTGTGGCGGAAGAGAATATCTTTGGAAGGCCGACAAGGAGACACTGTTCGATGCCCAATGATGCTACGTTGTTTATGAATTGGATCATGGCAGGCTGAAAATCAAATTAGCCTCTCTCTAAACGAGCGTTATGTCTTAGCGGAAGTCATCTCAGCACAGAGCCTCCATTTACTAAAAGGGACATATGATTCTGACCTTATAATAAGACTGCATCGCATCCAGGGCGTTCGAGCATTCATACTGATCGGAGAGACTTCCATGACCGTCATTGGCCCCAACCGTTCCAGAGTCGGGGCCGAGGTTAGAAGGGTCTTCAGGTGAGGTACGACTGTTCTTATCCAACGAACCAGAATTTTCTTTCTGAGGGTTAACTGTCTGAACGTTGAGGAAGAAGGTCGGGTCGAGATTCATCGGCTCATAGTCTCTATGAGGGAGAAGTAGCTCCTGAAGCTTTTTCATGACCTCGAGCTGCCGAGACTTCATAGCCGGATCAATGACATGCATTAGCAAGTTGTTGCATGTTGTCTCATTCGTGATGTGTCCTAGGACTTCTTCGAGACATCGATTGATGGCAAACCAAACCCTTTGTATGTGAGCCTTGGCGAGATTTTCCCAGGGCTCCATTTGCCGACGAAACAAAGACCCGATCAAGAGATGGTTGAAGACTCCGGGAAGCTCATGGCCCCGTTCGCTTCGAACCAAGGGAAGCACAACTTCATGAAGGAATTTGCTTCTGAGATAAGCTCGACCAGTGAGGAGCTTTGCGATCGGTGTTGAATCCTCTGCCAAATCATCAGGTAGAATATACCACTTTTGACCTTTTTGAAGCATATCAATCGCAAATTCTTCATTGAGATTCCGTATCACAGCTCTCAGCCGCCTGTGTTCTCCATTGAAAAACTTGCTCCTGCGATATATTCCATCCAGAGCATCTTGCATATGCTCATAGAACGCATCGCTGATATTAGATAGGTAATCTTGTTGTTCTCTGGTCGTTTCGCGTGGCGAGCCAAGTCTTCTTAGCAATCCCTCGCTCTCCTCGCGATCTTCGCTGAGCTTTTTCCGGATAGACGGCAAGATCGTACGGATATGGTCTAGGAGGATCTCACTTAGTCTTTGCCGTAACGAGCTGATTCCTAAACCTGGATTCAGAGTAGGCAAGCCTGCCCAACTACTGTTTTCAAAGAAATCTTGCTCGACCTGGTCTCTCTCTTCAAAAGTGCTGTTTTTTGTATCTGAATCCCAGTTTCGGACAACGTGCCAACCATGCTCAAATTTGATCTCGGTATTCCGAGCAAGATTCAGAAAGTCCAGCTCTCTATCCGAGTCCGGGGTCAGAGTGTCTGGCTTCGTTATGATGCCCAGAACTCTTTCACCACCGGGAACAATTCGTGTTGCATACTTAAGGATTATTTGGTTGTTATAATCGTTGCTCGCCGCTACAACAGCGAGGATGATACTGTTGCGGTGTCTCATGTACTTTTGGACGAGATCCGACACCGTGGATACTTCTTGGTCGTTGTTGTGGAAATGTATGATACCAGGAAGATCAACAACCGTCAAAGGCGCGAGATCTGGGCCAAAGATCTCCACTTGAAGAATGTCGTCAAAGAAAGTTTCCGAGCTCTCGCGATCTATACCTTTCATACAGGCTCTCGCTAGATCTATCAATTCAGGGAATTGTTCTGGTGATGAACAGGATTCCTTGAATCGCGCTAAACGTTGCTTGTCCTCCTCGGTACGGTTTGGTCCAGGCTTGATTCGAGTACTGATCCGAGAGGTGGTGCTTCGACGAAGCTTCAACTCGGTCGCGAATGTGGTACATTGTTTGCTCCGAATAGGAAATCGAACTCTCGTCAGAGCTTCTAGAACCTATGCGCATTCAGTGTTTGTCTTCAATTGACAGAGTTTTGTCTTGCCCGTACCGAGCTCTTTCCACTACTTTGGTCTCCCGCGACGATGAGCTGTGGCAAACCGTCCTCTCCTAAGAATCGGCCAACTCCTTGAAAGCGGAGCTGGTCAATGACATCGAGTAATTCGGATTCGTCGCGCGAATGCAATTGGTTAAGCGAAGTCTCAGAAGACCACTTGCTTGGAGGGACGCTCATGTTGAGAATATATCGTTGATGGATCGATTCCCGAGACCCTGGTGGTGATTGTTGATGCGTTGAGATAGTCGCGTTCTAACGGAAAGGAGGTAAATGGTAGCAGTCTCATTTGACGGAGTAGACGAGGAAAAGAGGATTGTGGCACCGAAGGGTGACGCGCAGCGCTCGCTCTTTTGTGACTGAATCAACAGGGTAGCGGCATAAGCGCCATCATGCAAGTACTATGATTGAGGCTGGGCACCATCCTAGGAGTCACATAACAGCCCAGCTGTCGCGCTCCCAAACTACCTTCCTGGCTTACAAGAGTGTCGCTATATTCAACTCTACATTTAATGCTTGCGGGAGAGGCGAATTCGATACCGCGGCTTGCTTCGATGCGTATCTCACCATACATCATGCCTGCATTGCTAAGCTTCCGCAACCCTTCAATAGGTAGGTCACGAGCATCCTGATTACTCGTACATGAGCGGGCACCAGTAGGATCAGCGGAGGGCACGTGCCAAAGCCACGGGGAACGAATGGGAAATAACCCGGAAGCGCTGCTGTGCCGCAATGATCCAGGTTGGGGGATATAACCTGCAACGTTTGAGTTTCTTAAGTTGAAACGTGTATGTCATGTCGGCAATGACCTCCTGAGTGCCAACTAAATATAAATGACGAATATGGCAGTGACATGGGATCTACGGGAAATAGTTTTCCCAAGGCAGAGGAGGTGAGGTAGAAGGAAGTTAACCCCCACGCCGCCCCTTGGGAGGGTTGCCCAAGCGTCACGCTAGTCCATAAGCATGATGACAAGGTTTACGACTTCAGCCCATATCAATGAGCAACATACCGACCAGAAAAGATGACGGTACATCAAGGGGAATGATGGGAGTGTGACCTAAAGCTTTCATATCATCTCGATTCTCAACTCTATCGAGGAAGCTCAATTTCCATCCCTCCCATGCCTCCCGATCGCGGCAGGGCCTCGGTAGCCTGCGCAGCTTGCCGGAAGCAGAAGACACGATGCTACGAAACGATTAACGGGAAGGCCTGTCTGCGGTGTGATAGGCTTCAGCAGCCCTGCTCTCTGGATGCGTCGGCCGGTAAAGGACGTGATGCACGGAGACATGATCATTGGGACGTGAGCACCTCGGATGGGGACGATAGGTAAGAGATCAGTCTCGAGTTGAGAAGCTCGCCAATTTCTTTGCTTTTGCGATAGTTAGGCACGCTCAGGGGTACGCTTTGAAGACTCTCGCCAACCTGGAACGTGCTTCATGTTTGGCATGTGTTGTTATAGGCACATTTGATGAGTGTTAGACGGTAAGCATTTAGTGGACATACCCGTGTCCATCGATCGAACTTCTCCGATCGAAGAATGCTGCTCCTCTATCATTCGAGCCCATGATATTTGTCTGTTCTGCCACACAATGGCTTCGAGGCAGGTGCTGACCAGGAGCCTTGCTATCTCATTCTGCATGAGTATCAATATTTTTTTGGTAGTCGAACGGCAATATCTCAACTGATGTCATGACTTAGACTGACTTTTTTTTGCAGGATAGGTCGTCTCGAACGTACCGTCGACTTCTTAGTCCAGCGCATCGAAGAGATATCCGGGCCTAGACAAGCATCACCATCAGCTACATCGTCAATAGGACATGTATCAAGTGATCCTGGCTTAAGAGTTCCGTTAGAGGAGCCCTCTTCGGCCCCGCTTTTCGTCTTACGCGATGTTGCGGCCGAAGCTGGTGTTCAGGCACCGCAAGATGACACGAACACGCTGAATTTGAGGCTGAAAGGTCGCGACATCATAGCAAGTGGCTTACTCACGGGACAAGACGCCTCGACATTACTTTCATTGTAAGTAGCTTGACACATTCCACAAGTTTACCAACGATGCTAATTTGGCACAGGTTCAACGAGCATTACGGACGTTGGGTAGTGTTCAATCCGTCAACGACCCCTGAGAGGCTTCTTGCTGAAGTAAGAAGCTCGCCTCTCCTTTTATCTGCTTGCTGCTTGATAGCAATTCGTCATACTACCCAAGACCTCGCATCTAGAATAGCCCCTCGACTTTTCCAGGAAGCGAAAGAGCTCCTGTCTGCAGCTATGCTAGCCGTCCCACAATCCTTAGACTTCTTCCAAGCCTCTTTGATTATGAGCATGTGGTCAACGACCATTTCTCAGATGCCACTGAGCGTAGATAGCTGGTTGCTTAGTGGTTTCGCACTTCAACACTCACTAGCTACGAACATGTTTCGGCCAGTCACAAACATGAGCGACCCCTCTGCCACTAGGAAAAGTGCCTTGGATCGATTGTGTGTCTGGAACCACCTTTGTCTGGTTCATCTACAGTAAGGCTAAAGTGTACTCATGAGTACTCATGCTGACGCACGTAGTTATTGTGTGGGCACCCGGCGAAAGGCCATGCTAGATCGCCAGCAGATCGATCGATGCCGCGGAATTCTCGATTCCGATCACGTTACGAACTTCGAATCGCGAATGGTTGGTGAGGTCCACCTCTACTGGATCATCTATGAAAGCTGCTGGGCTACACCCGTGGACCTTCCAAAGACTCAAGCTGCTTTGTGGAAGTGGAAAGAAGATTGGAAATTCCTATTCGGTAAGTTTGCGGTCAATGTTATTGAGTCCGACTAATGCAGCCAGATCAACCGAGGTCACAGTTTATTCAAATGGGCTTTCATTTCGCACAACTTATAATCTATGACCAGTCGCTCAAAACCCGCTCCGCTGCAGTAAGAGAATCATTACTGTCCGAAATGGTACGTCTATCGACCGCCATTATCAATCTTGCAATGGAAACCACCGATGATCGTACTCGACACTTAACCGACCACATCTATCACATGATCGCCTTTGCGGCCGTGACTCTTTCACGAATCATGCATCTTTACGAAAGTCAACTGCCCGCATCTTACAATCTCGTTGAACTCGATAACCTGGTGCTTTCCTTGGTCTCCTGGCTCCACTCCATTGGACTTCCATGCCACGTTGCATACACTCTCGGCGATGTCGTGGCATCTTTTCACAAGAAACTCCGGCCGAATGCACAGCTCAGCCCGACGAATTCGTACGAAGACGCAGATCCATTCAGCCAAGAGGATTTTGCGTCTTTGTTTCCCGAGTTATTCGGCACCACGTCCTACGAAGGAAGCATTGGCAATCTGTTGCCGGACTGGGGTCCGATTAACTATCCCTCCAATTAACTCTTCAAGAGATATTCAGCTCATGGCATCAAGTTTCACGTTTTCTCTTGCCACTATCAACCGCATTTCATCGCCTTGTCAAAATATTCATCAAGGCGCAAAGGATTCATTTACAAGGAGTCCGTACACTCGATTAAGCACCTTAGACGGCGCGTTTACGACTCAAATTTGTTAATCGCGAAAGAACGAAAACGTATTAGAGCAACAACGCATTTGAGGAGGACATCATAGAGACATATTACAAAGCAGTATATTTGGTCGAAATATCAATCTAAGGTCCTTCAACGTTTTGGACTCCGAGCCGCGGCACTAAACTCCTAAAACTCAAGATCTAACCCATCATTTCCCAGTATACTTCTTCTCCAACCACCTAAAGACAGGAAACGCCAGACCCGAGAAAGCAGCCGTCAACTCATGCCCAATGTTGGCACCTTTCTTCCCAATCAGACCAGCAATAGGTGCATCGTACCAAGCGACCTTCATTCCCATAGCGGCACCCAAAAACCCAAAACAGAACGCGGCTATCGCTCCCCAGCCAAACGGTAGCAACGCAGGCTTGTCCCAGGCATCGAAGTCATACCGACTCCATCGATTCGCCCGGAAGATCAAGTGCTCTTCGGCTACGACGACGATATGGATGATCGTCCAGTAACCGATGATGCTAAGGAATGTCTGGAGAGTGTCGTGGAAGTACTTGGCCGCGAAGCAACCGACTATGATGGCAGCGATGAAGCCGAAGGTCACTAGTATTATCCGTGGGATTCGAACGGCCCAAGGACCAAAGTTCTGAGCGTGCATGGCGAATGAGTAATTGTTGGGTATGTTGTTCTATGTGCGATTAGATGTCTTTCATATCAAAGATGATAGCATTCACTTACAGGGATAGCGCTCAATGCTGCCAGGACCATGAGGAACTTTCCAAAGCCGCCTGCAGGCTCGAGTGCCTTCTGAAGTGGGCCACCGACTCCAGCATCAAGATAAGCCAGTTTCCATGATTTGTTCAATTCGGTCCCACTGTACAGGGCAGCGCCTAGAGTTTGCACCAAGACCGTTGGGATGAGGATACCGGCATACGTGGCGAAGAAGATCTTGCTTCTAGGAGTATTGACCGGCATCCTGACATTGTAGTCGGCTGCGCAGTTGACCCATGATACGGCAAAGGAGAAGACAACGGCCATGAATGACAATGCGGACGCCGCGCCGTTAGCTCCTGTGGGCGACTTGATGGCTGCACCGTGGAAGTTCTTCGCGCCCGTTCCAGCTGCTACGCACCACACAATGGTAGGAGGGATCCAAAGGAAGGCATCTAGTCGATGGATCCAGGTGATGCCGAGGGCACATATGAGCCAGACCGTCGTGCAAATGATGATCACGCCAGCCCACGTGGGTACTTTGCCGTCCGAGAGAGCGTACAGACAGGAGGCACCGGAGATGGAGTTGATAGCATTCCAGCCTGTGGTGCTGACTATGGAGAAGACAACGACGAGGAGGTTGCCCCAGTAACCGAACGAGTATCGTCTGGTGATGTTAGACGTGATGGATCAAATGTACGAGCACAGAACTTACGAAAAAGTCGTCATTCGTAGACCTGACAGGCCAAGAGAGGCTGTCCATGCTGGCAATAAGCAGCTGAGCAAGTTGACGACCACGATGATTGCGAAACAGTCCCAAAATGCTAGGCCCATAGATCCTCCAACCATTCCAGTGCTCAATGTAGCAACGGCCATGTTCGCGCTCAGCCTATTGCATGTCAGCTATTGACAGCTACTTTGAAGGGAGTTATTCAAATACATACCAAAATGTACACGCGTTCCAGACTTTCGACGTGTTCGTCTGGCGATCTTCATCGGTAACGCGCTCGATACCCCCCGTTTCGACTGACAGCTTCTTCAACCATCCCCGAACCCCAGAGACGGTCTCACCCTTCTCGGGACTGCCGACCTTGGTATCGTAGCCAGCATCAGAAGCTGCCTTCGAATCGATCTCCGAGTTGGCCTTGAAGCTCTTGGTGGTTTCCATTTTGCTGAGTGTTGATGCTAATGAGTCTGATGCTTGAGTGCATCCTCAGGGGGATTTCGACTTCATTTTATCTCTCCTTCAAGCCACCACCCAAGCTATTGCGTGATGCTCGGTGGTTTGCGTGGAGATTGCTCGAGATGCAGGAAGATGGCGTGGATGGCTAGCTCCTTATCGCAACCGACCGGGCCTGCCCGGCATGCCGTAGGTATGCCGCGGGACGATAGTCCGTGGGGGATCAGCCACCAAATCACAACCACTTCATATGCTAACTATTTCACAGAAAAACTTCAAACATTGAACATTCGCCATAATTCGCAAGCACTCTCATATCAGACGTGATCAATACATATCGGAGTAGGCCGCAGACCGCGGAGAAGACGGCAAGTCTAGAAACCTCAAAAAAGGTGGAGATGCTGTGGAAGAATATATATATACAGATCACAACAGTTGCAAGATTCGATCACTCCATAATCAAATCGCTTTCTACTTAAGCACTATTATCATACTTCAAAAACAAACTCTTCGCTTTTCCATCAAGATTTCCCTATATCCTCCCCACTATGGAACAAAGCACCCTTGCCCGCCGCGGTCTAGGACTTCGAGGCGTTAACAACTCCAAAGTCTCCCCAGGCTATACCCTCTTCGCGCATCTCACTTCCCCAGGCATCGTCAAGCTCGTCAACAACGCCGGGCACGTCGTCCACACTTGGAAACTCCCCTACCGACCCGGCCGTCACGCCCGCATCCTCAAAAACGGCAACCTCGCCTTCAACGGCGTCCACCCAGACGCGCCCCGCCTCTTCCCGCTATGGCAAAAGTATCGCGGTGGTGTCATGATGCAGGTTGACCCTTCTGGCAAGGTTGTATCAGAGCACCGCGACCCCTTCGCCCACCACGACCAGCACCACCTCGACGACGGCTCGATCCTGTACACGACCCTCGCCCCCTGCACCGCGGACGAAGCAGCGAGTATCCCGGGTGGTATCCCTAAGACCGAGGCGCCAGACGGCACCGTCTACGCCGACTGCATCAAACACGTCTCGCCCACCGGCGAGCTTCTCTGGTCATGGCGCGCGATCGAGCATCTCCCGCCCCCCCTCTTCCCACTCCAACCGCACTACACCCGCGACCACTGGCCGCTGATCAACAGTGTCTGGCCCCTCGCGGACGGGAACATCCTTGCTTCCCTCCGCTCCGTCTCCGCCGTCATCATCATCTCCCGCGAGACAGGGGAAGTGATCTGGCATTTAGACTCGACGGTCGTCGCGCAGCAGCACTGCGCGTCTGAGCTCGCAAACGGCGACATCTTGATCTTCGACAATGGGACTTTCCGGCACGGCGAGAGCGCGACGTACTCCCGCGTGATACAGGTCTCGCGCGCTACTAAAGAGATAGTGTGGGAGTATAGGGATCCGCATCCGATGACGTTCTTCACGCCGTTTATGGGGGGTGCGCAGCGGTTAGCGACTGGGAACACGTTAGTGACCGAAGCGGCGTTCGGAAGAATCTTTGAAGTGACGCAGGAGGGTGAGATGGTGTGGGAGTATGTGGTGCCGGATTTTGCGAGCTATAAGGGGCTGGGTGCGGAAGAGATTGAGGGGTATTTTTGGTATCCGGCGAATGCGGTGTTTCGGGCGTATAAGTATAGTCCGGAGGAGGTACCGTGGTTGAAGGTTGATGAGGCGAAGTTGTGAGGGCAGGAGTGGTAGAAAGCGGTAGAGGAAAAGGGGGTCAATGGCGTTTGGTAGTAATTCACTGGCTAGTGTGCTGGGCAAGTTTTGCGTAGGGAAAAGCTTGTACATATCATGAACACAGCTCATTTACCTTGATTATCTTCCCAAAACACTCCTGAGTCCCTTGAAAGCATGTGCAAATAGTCACCAACCTCACCTTTTTCTTCCAGGTAAGCATTTCTTCCCAGGTCACGAGTATTCCCGGCCTAGATGGAATTCTCAGTCTCAAAGGCAGCCCTTTATTCTCAGGCGTAGCTCCGTTCTACTCCCATCCAAACAGCTCTACGGTGGCACTACTCACAGTCTACTCCTTTCACACAATACCAAGCTTATTATGTATTGCTAGTAAGAAGAGGCCGCCACAAAGAAATTTTCACCGCACCATTTACTAGATACAATCAATCTAATAGTCCCACAATCCACCTGACCTGCTAATCCGAGACACGAGTCTCATCGAGCTTTGTCAGAGGCCCTGTACCAATCATAATATACCTCCCAATGGCTTCATATATATATCTCAACTTTGATCCCGTTAGGAACTACCACCATCAGGACGTTTCTTCGCTATGCAGTCGTACCTATACTAATTGATAGACACAAAACTCTCGTCAGCGACTTGATATATTCAATACTTAAGACATGATGCTGAGAGGAAATAATCACATACCTTCTCCTTTACATCTTTCCGTTGCACCACGCCCTCCCACTCCCCAGCTCTGCTCCCTCCACTACTCTGTATTACTGAACCCACCCATCAGTTACCCACTACTCTACCTATAGTCATGTGACCATACTCCCGCATAACCGCTCAGAATTAAACCCACTCCCTTCTAATCATTATTATTAAACGCGAAGCCTTCATCGAAGGACACGCGTTGGCGACGTACTGCTTCGATAAGTTGCAAAGATTCCCAGATCGAACTGTACGAATAGAATTTTGATCAGTCAAACGCTGAGTGTACGCGATGGGGGGTTAGTGAAGAGCTTCAGTCAGTGCAAAAAGAAAGACTCTCATATCGAACCGTACGAATCGATTTTACCAGACACGGACTCGTACGCTGAGGGGGCCGTGGTAGAGACGTATCGGTCAGATAAGCTGCAAAGAGTCACGGATCGGACCGCATCAATCGAATTTTCATCAGACACTGAGTGCACACTGAGGGGTACGCATTGGCCACGCCTCGCCTGGTAAAGTTGCAAAGAGTCCCAGATCAAACTGCGTGGAAGATTTTCTGCTTAGACTTTAAGGACACGCGGTGGGGTTCGCTCTGTGGTTGCTTTTCCGTTGTTTCTATTGGCAAAAGAGAAGGATATAGTCGTAGAGGTGTGCGGGCCGTGAAAACTCTCCCTTTCGGCATTCCACAGAGCGTGCTTATAAGACACCGCCTCTCCTCGTCTCACAGCCCGTCTATGCGTACGCGTTAGTGACAATTCCCCCATCTTTTTTGACACGACCAAATCCGATTGCTTTGCCTACTCTTCGATCCAATCTGGAGTGTGTTGGCGGATGGCATGGATGGAGACCCTGAATCAGAGAGTAAACTGCATGATTTTGATCTGCGACATCGGACTAGCCCCCCGTTCATACATCTCAAGCAACCTCATTTCTTTGATCTGATTTGAAGTGTCACAGATTTGACGTCCCGTTCGGACACCGTAATTGAGTGTATTCAACCTAGCCAGGTCCATTCCCTGAATACTCCTGATCCCGTTTTCCACCGCTTGCGCCGTAGAAATCCTTCACCTCACCCGTCCCGACCAGGCCGACCCAAAAGCAATCAGCCCAACCGTAGCCAACAAGCTCAGCCCAGCCGGCAGCGGCTTTCCAGACTTGATCGCGCGGGGGATCGAGCTACCAGCTAGAACCAGCGATGCAAGGAGAGCGAACTCGACGCCGTAGGTGGCACGGGAGCGAATGCGTGCGCCGCCAATGGTGTACTAGCGCTGTGTTAGCTGTGCGCACGTATGTGTATGGGGTGGAGGAATGACTTACGAGGGCTCCAACAGTCACGCCGGCAATGACGGAAGGAAGTGAGCCCGTTCGAACATAGCCCGTGATTCCGCCTCCGGCTGTTAGGGCACCGAGGACGAATGCGAGGGCGTCGAGGGTGGCCTGGGTGTTGTTTGTTAGGGGTCGAGCTTGGGGAGGGTTTCTTGAGGATAAGCTACCATTGTGCTTGAGTTGTGAGGAATTGAAGTTGCGGAATATGTAAGCGATTGCGGTCTACAGCTTCGATCGAGTTCTGGAGGCTTGCGAGATGTAGGAGGACGTGAGAGCGGGAGATGCAGCTAGTGTTTATGCGGGGAGCTCGATGATGGCATCTCCGGCCCGAATGCCGACGCTGAGAGACAAGCTTTCTGGAAGTCGCGCTAGTGAGGCATACGTATTCTGGCCTCAATGCAACCTCCATAAAATATCTCCGACGCCATCCTCTCCTCTCCAACTCAATTACGACTCCAATTCCAACAGCCTCACCGTACCCATATCCAGCTCTATACCCGCAATCATGCCCCCTAAGAACCGCCACCCGACCTCCGCCTCCGTCCAGTCCTCAACTCCCAAATCCACACCGTCAGCAACCACGACAACGAGCTCGAAGCCGCTGAACGCGAACACGGCGCAGGATATCGTGCAGAATGTGTGGGACAAGTATGTGCAGCGGACACCGCAGCGTGTGAAGCTGCTGGATAGCTTCATGGCGTTTCTAGTGGCGGTGGGTGCGCTGCAGTTTGTGTATTGTGTGATTGTGGGGAATTATGTGAGTACTAAGCAATTTTTCCCCTCAATTTCATTGTGGGTGGACGGAAAAGAGTTGGAAAGGGTAATTGGAGCTCAGAAGAAGAGGTGGAGTGGTGCCCTGAGTTGAGCTGAGGGGACTCGCGAGGAATATGGCGATGGGGTGCACATGGATCTATACCCCTGGATTCACGATAATGCGTATGTCGAAGGGACTAGGCTAATCTGTTGTTCACTCTATAGCCCTTCAACGCTTTCCTCTCCGGCTTCAGCGCAACCGTCGGCCAGTTCGTCCTCACAGCCAGTCTGCGCATCCAGACGAATCCAGAGAACAAGGCTGAGTTTGAGACTATATCAAACGAGAGGTATGCCAATCCTTCCTATGTATTTCAGTTCTTCTAGTAGATTCGCTGACAAATGGTCTCAGGGCCTTCGCCGACTTCATCTTCGGAAGTCTTCTCTTACACTTCTTCTGCGTAAACTTCATCAACTAGAACCCCCCTCCCCTTTCCTGCGCCACACAATACAACGACCACAGTTTCATTTTAGGGTTCCACGTCTAGGATCGGATGGCGAATCGTAAAAGCGAGATAGGTTACAATGTACGATTACGACCGACCTAGGTTGAAGATATGGCTTTGAGGACGTGATATCCGTTCATGTGAAGTATGCGCGATATGCAACGTTGAGTACTGACTCTAGGACCACCTGAACATGCTAAATACGTACACAATCTCATCAAAGCTGATCGTGGCGTCCTTTTCTTACACAAGCCCTAATACTCATGTCCTCCTAATTTCCCTTATGCTCTCATTCTTTGTTCCACAACCCTACTTTTCAACCCAGAAGCTCACTTCTATCTATTTTGTCAACCTATAAAGGCACCTATTTCAATCGCTTTTGATTCGCTATCTGCCCTCAGGTACGACGCACTAAACTAAACCTCCCGCCGTTGGTGTCGTCGCTCTAGACCCCGGCCCAAAGAAACCCCCAATCTCAAGAGGGGTCCATGACCTCATCTCAAAACATCCAAACATCAACCTTATACCCCTGCCTCGTTTTCCCTTCTATCCCCTACAAACCCCCACCTCCCTAACGCAAAATCTCCCAACACCCCAAGCACCTCACGCCCCAAAACACCACCACCCATGTCCACCAACCCCCATCTCTCCGCCGCAAGCGACGGCAAAGGCCCCCGCTGGCTCGGCGATAACCTCCCCTCCTCCTCCCACCGAGCTGCAATACGCCCAAGACCTTCCTCCGAAGATCACGGAAAAATACGTCTTCTTCTTCGGCTACGACCGGCCCGAAAAGGAATGCTGTCTCCAGCAATGGTTCCCCTCCCGCTTCACCGAGCCCTCCCCCACCGCCCCCGGCGCCACAAACCATTTCAACACAAGCGAGCAGTACATGACGTACCACAAAGCCCTCCTCATGCGCGACACCGCCACCGCCGCTGAGATCCTCGCCGCGCCCAACCCCGCCGCCGCGAAGGCCCTCGGCCGGCCAGGTCAAGGAGTTCCGGCAGGACGTGTGGGGCGCGCACTGCGATGCCGTGGTGGAGGAGGGGCAGTATCTGAAGTTCAGCCAGAATAGGGAGCTGGGGGAGGTGTTGCTGGGCATCGGGGAGCGGGAGCTGGTGGAGACGAGTCCGAATGATCGCGTGTGGGGGGGTTGGGTTTAACAGC
>NW_022985451.1:893159-915649 GCF_010093595.1 Mytilinidion resinicola | reverse complement strand
GAGGGGGGGAGAGGGAGAGGACAGTGAGGTTGACGAACACGATCGCGATGTAAATTGGACGAGGTTTATGAATGTTGGAAATAGGAATTTAATGGAATTCTACTAACGCCTGAAAAATGCCAAATGGTGCGTATGCGTGGGATGTTCGTCACCCGAAGCTTGGTTGGGCGTTAAGGGGGGGGATGCGAATGTGTTGGTTCCTACTCTCTCTCTCTCTCTCCTCCTCGTCCTCTTCTTCGTTTTTTGCT
This sequence comes from Mytilinidion resinicola, assembly GCF_010093595.1. NCBI lineage: Eukaryota > Fungi > Ascomycota > Dothideomycetes > Mytilinidiales > Mytilinidiaceae > Mytilinidion > Mytilinidion resinicola. The sequence goes on along the minus strand of NW_022985451.1, from coordinate 915,401 downwards.
GCGAGGACTTCTCCTAGCTGCTCAGTGCACCCCGTTCCCATTGCCCTCCACCACAACTTCCCCTTTCCCCTCGACTAACCTAAAACTCTCCCTGACGGCAACACCCACTCTTCTAATCGCCTCGGTGATGTTCTCACTCGACGCGGCGCAGAACGTAGCGCGTAAGAATAGGGCCTCAGGAGACACGCTCTTGTCGGGGATGAACCAGGAGCCCTTCATCATGAGCGCATTGTGTTCGATGATGTTGAGGTAGAGCGTGTCTTCGATGTCGGTGATGGATCGGGAGGGGTACGAGGGGTGTTTGGTGTGGTCTATGCGGAGCCAGTGCTGTGAAGGGTTGTTAGATTGTGATTCGGAGAAAGGGCCGGACAAGGGGGGTAAGGTGAGAGATGAGATGAGAAGAGATGTGAGAATAGGGGCGATTCCAAGGTGAATTGGCGACCCCTGAATCCTGACGGTGGCGCCGGAGCTCCAGTGAATTGGCCGATTTTTCACGGGACTCCGACTCGAAGCCACTGCACCCCCTGCCCCTGACCAAGTCCAGAATATGGAGCAACTTCGCCACCCTTTCGAAATCACGAATCGAAGAGAGGAACTTACAAACATCCCCGCCATCGGCGGCACCCAGCTCACAACCTCCTTCGGCAGGTATTTCTCACACGCCTCTAAAATCACGCCCCTCCTCTTCGTATACTCCAACCGAATATGAATCAACCAATCCAAATACCCCTCATGCCCGAAATGCTCATCTAGCAACTTGAACAGCACAAGCTGCGAAATGCCCGACGGTCCCTGTGTCGACACATCCGCGTGCTTCGAGTACCGCGCTACGACCTGCTCGCTCGCCGTGATCCAGCCAACTCGCGAGCCTGGTGCAAGGACTTTGGAGAAGGAGTCTAGTCGCATGACGCGCCCGTCAACATCCATGGAGAGGAGACTGGGGACGAGAGATTTGAGGAATGCGTCGTGTGATGCTGGTGGTGGGACGTCTGGGGCGTTGGGGCCTGTGTAGGGCTGCATTTGCAGGAAGTAGTAGGGTTCATCCTCGAGGATGTACAGGTCGTGTTTCTGAGCTACGGCGTAGATGCCACGGCGACGAGCAGCTCCCTGGGTTGCTCCGGTCGGATTCTGGCCTGTTGGGACAGTGTAGACGAGGAAGGGCTTGCGAGCACCACGGGCGACGGGGTCCCAAGTGGAGAGGATATGATCGAGGGAGTGCGGGAGCATGCCCTCGGCGTCCATTGGAACACCCACGACGTTGACACCCATGGGAGCTGCGGTCTCGACGGCGGTCGCGAAGGTGTATTCTTCGGACAGGATGAGGTCGCCGCGCTCGGCGAACATGCGTAGGGCAATATCGAGCCCGGAGGTGCTGCCAATGGACATGGTGCACGTCCAGTCAGAGTACGGGGGGTTGTGCACCATCTCGGTGTGCTCAGTGACCCATCTTAGCAGTTGGGCGGAACCACGGCCCTGGCCATAGTTGAAGGCGGTTGCAATATCGAAGATGGACTTATCTTCTGCGAGGTCGTGTTTGCCAGCGTGCAGCACAACGCCGGATTCCTTGGTTTCCTGCTCGGAGAAGTGGCCAATGCGGGGGACTTTGATCTCGAGGGATTCGAAGGGGAAGTAGTCACTTGAGGGGAGTCCGCCGCCGAGACTGATGATGCCTGGTTTGCCTAGGTACTTTGCTGCTTGCTTCAATGAACTGCCCTCTCGAGAAGCGGATTCTTTGCTCAATCGGTCTGAATCAAGTCAGTGGCTGTATTCATGCCGCAGCCCCTCCCCCTCTCCTGGATTACTACTCACGATCCCAGTTCTTCGCACTTGGCTTGTGGCCATGCTTGTGATGGCGGAACGTCTTAGCATCTGCTGGAGCAGCCACTCCCCATTGGTTCTTCTCACTCTTCTTCCGTCGACCATAGATATCGTTGCTCTTAACATTCGCCTGCAGTGGATCCGGAAGCGTGACGCCTTCAGTATCTGTTACGGCCGTGACCTCGATGGCGGCAGGTGGCGTCATAGCAGGCTGTTCTTCCTCGTGGCTCAGACTTCAACTGCAATTGAGGCTTTTCGTGGAATGTGTCACTACGCCTCGCGGGGCAGGGTGTCGATTATGTAGCCAGAAAGCTAGCGCGGTGTGCTACGCCCTTCACGCTACACACTGCACGCCCTTCGCGTCGTTTGGGAAGGGATCTCGCTTGCTACTTATCAGTGCCTGCTCCCCGCCTGTCTTATCAATGATGTGGGGAAGGTGGTGGATCGGCGTGCGGCTGGGATGCTTCGTCTCTTTGTGGTCAGTGGCGGTGTGCCTTGCAGCATTCGAGGCAGCCAACGCGGGAAGGCCTGCTTTAGTATTCCGCTGGCCGGCTATTGGCGGGCCAGGCCAGACCAACTAGAGTTGCCCTGGTTTGGCCCAGCCGCCATGTTCGTTCCAAGGAAGAGGCTGGAGGATGCGCCCAGGGTTTGCTGGAATCTGACGCCTGTTCGCCTCGAACATCGTGGCCGTGGTGGGGTCCCGACGTCGGAGGATGAGAGTAGACGTCGAGTGGTACGCCATCAATCGCCTAGTGGGAGATCGTTTTCACGATAGGCTACAAACTGCCGGTTTGGGATTGATTGCTTCTTGGAAGACCGGAGAGCTACATGCAGGCAGGTACCGCGTGCTGTTTGGTGGTTTGGTGCTCATATTTACAAGGCGGGGTAGAGTATTCTATACGTAATTGACCGTAAGATCAGAGTTATATTTACCAAGTATATATCTCATAGGTCACGATCCTGCGCAAAAGACTGGACAAGACCACGAATCACCAATAGGACCAAACCACCTAGTCATAGAAACGCCGCCAAGTACCGCGCGGAAGCGTTGAGGTATTCTTCTCCCATCTACCATTGCACCGATTACTATTAACGCATCTGTCCATACTCTTCGAAAAACCTCGCTGCGCTGCGGTTCGCCTTTTGGCAGCCCTTTTAGGACAAGGAAAATGCCAAACCGGATGCAACATGCATGAAACACTTGCCCAATACCCCCATGATAATGCCATGATGCCCAGATTTTAGAACAGAAAACGATATGCGAGTGGGGACAGAGGAAGTAGAGCTAATATGCTGGAAATATGCAGACAGATTCCCCAGGCCCGACGATGCAAACCCCCTACATGACAATGCAGTCCTTATCCTTGTCGTTACCTGCCCTTTTGATTTTGCCTCCCTTTTCCGTGGTAGGAGGAAGACCCGATTCCCCTGATGCTGCCTGCCGGATGATGGCAAGGCGTTGTTTCGCTCGTTCGTCGCCATGGTCGGCGGCTTTGACATACCAAACGTTCGCCTCGAGGGCGTCGCGCCGGCAGCCAATGCCCATTTCTGTGAAGTAGCCGCATGCGTACTCTGCTTTTGGCAGTCCTAGAAACTGTTAGCGTTTGCTTTCCACTCTTGCCAGTGGGTCGTGCTGTGCTCACCATGCTCAGCAGCCTTCTTCGCCCATTCGTACGCTTCATTTTCGTCCTTTTCTAACACTGGCTCGGCGCCCACCATGTACCACGCGCACAAGTTCATCATAGCCTCCGGTATATCAGCTTGGGCTGCACAATTGTAGTAGTGCACGCTGAGTGCTGGGTCTTTTGGACAGCAAAGGAGACCATGCTCGTACGCCTCGCCAAGCTTCAAGGCTGCCTGAGGATGTCCAACTTCGGCCGCCTGAGTGAAGAGCTGCACCGCGTAAATCTCATCTTTGAAGATGTCCTCGCCGAATCCCGTCTCGTGCAACAATCCCAGCTCGTAAGGCGCAGTATTGTATTGGGTGTCTGCCGATTCCGCCGCACGCTTCAGCCACTTCAACCCCTCTCGGTACCGATTCACGAGACCCATATCGCCTGTCAAACACGCCTTGCCTAGTCTTGTTGCTGCTCCTGGATGGTTCTTCGATGCAGCTGCCCGGTAGAATTGCACGGCCTTGGCGTAGTCCTTGCGGCAGCCCCACCCGAACTCGTAGCACAGAGCAGCCCGATAGCCAGCTTCAGCGTGTCCGTGTTTGCTGGCAGCAATGAAAAGTGGAAATGCTCGGTCATAGTCAGGCTTGTCTTTGTTAAAGAGGCCCGACCCGTACCCGTCCCCAAGATAGTACTGCGCAAACGGATAACTCCGGTCGGCTAGCCGCTGGAGGATCTGTCGTGCCTCCCGAAGCATTTCAGCTGGACTGAGACCGTGGTCGTCAACCCCAGGGCCCGCGGTCCGGACCTCTTGGGCTACTTGCACCATAAATAGGGCAAACTCGTATTGGATGGCCAGGTCTTGGGTTTTCTTAACATTCGCCCGATACATGTCCAATGTTTTCTTAGTATCAAGGAGGGACGCATTTGAGCCGACTGACTGTTTCAGCATAGCGTTGCCGAAGTTGCCTGTGGGTGCCGCTTGTTGTGCATAGGGAATATTCAACAAATCAATGTAGGACGTTGGGCGACTTTCCGGCGACCTTCGATTGGCCGACTGTCCCCGAGCATAACTGATGGGCGACCCGTTCGGGGAGCCGCTTGCAGAGAGGCGCGGCGAGTGGCGACCCCGTGCGTTCAAATCCGCGCCAAGGGTGAAGGCTGAACTGGGTCTGGGGATTGTGGTGCGTGGTAGCAGCACGTCTGGCCTCTGGCTGTTCCGGTGCCCGCTGTTGTCGCTCGACGAAGCCTGGGAGGAAGAGCTCGGGGATTTCACCCGGTCAACTGGCTGCCTCAGCGAAAAAACAGGCACGGGGTTGGGCTGGTGATGGTATTGCAAAGGTGGGTAATTTTCTTGAGGCTCCTGGCCCTTAGAGCCGGGCGCGTGGAAGGATTCTTCTTCATCGCCGTTGGAAAGGCCGTCAAGAGGTACACTGTATACTGAATCCAGGTCGGCAACATGCGAATGCCGTGAATTATACGCCACGTTGTTCACGTTCAGCTGCCGAAACGGTATACTCTGGGTGACTGGGAACGCAATTCCCATGTCCGAGGTTCGTGATGGGTCTGTAGTGTAAGCTTCTCTTGAGGCGTTCCGAGAGTGTGGTCCAGAACTCGGAGATAACGAGGAGCCAGACTGTCTCGACGACCGGCCATCGCTCGCATCTCTTGAATAGTTCTCCCCTTTGTATGGCGACGCACCCTGCAGGACAATCGACGGCTGTTCCGGAGACCCTCCCACTGGCTTCCGCCGCAAACTCTGGGAGCGGCTGTCCGGACTCCCGTCATGCTGTTTCGCTGGACCCGTCGCTTGAGATGTGTAGATGTCAGGTATTTGAGGTACTGCGGGCAGAGCCCTGCTGTGTACTACCGGCGAGCTATCTGAGAAGCTCATGGTAGGGGATTACAGGCTGGAAAGCTGCTGGCTCAAGGCTGCGTTTGACTAGGCTGTATATTTCCTCAACGCTCCAGCCTCGGCAGCGCACTAGGGATTTGGTAGGTGGTTCGGTAGTTCGAGGAGGAAGAACGGTGGTGGTTAGGCTGCGTCCACATGTAGATGTCGACGAGCGTACGCAAAGTCCCCACCGTGGGGCACTGCAAGCTACAGATGGTCAGCGTGCTGCATTCACTTGCTTGTCAGGCTGCAGTATAAAGAGCGCGAAGGATGGTTGGGGAGGGGGCCGGGGATGTTTGAGGCAGGCTGGCGGTGCATCGCCCCGCAGTGAATGGCCGGGATGGCTCTGAAACGCACCTTGAAAGCTGGGTCGGTGAATGTGGAGGGAGGCCTTAAAAGAGCGTCTTGTATAAGAAGGGCCAAAGCTGGAGAGACCCTGGTGTTGAGCGGCGGAATTGGCGCTGGAGGCTTTGTGAGCACCCCACAGATGGCTTTTCTTTCTCGTACTACTAGTACGTTTGCGCGACGCCGGCGGGCTCGATCTTCGACAGGCCTGGATGCAGGGCTCCTGCTTAGGCAACTAGGTCCTAGGGGCTTCGTACTCCGCTGCTAATAAATGCGCGCCCCGTCTCCTATTTGCTCCCAGGCGTGACTCGGTGTGGGTTGCGGCGTTAAGCACGGCGTCACGGAAGCGGGCCCAACGAGGCAATTCAGCGCAACAGAAGTTCAGCGCGGCGGCAGCGCCTGGAAGACGAGCAGGTATGGGGCCAAGGGGGCAGAAGTGATACATGGGTGCATGGTGGGCTTGGGGCGTTTATACAGCGGTCTGCGGCACTTGAGACACTTTGCTGAGGGTCCGGATGAGGCAGTCGTGGCTTTTTGGGGCCGCTCTCAGTCAGAGACGAGGCCGACTGCTTCCGCGGTTGGTCTTGGTCACGGCTTGCACGCTGGGCAGAGTGAATAATAGGAGGGGGTGGGGGAGAGGCGGAATGCGGCAGCTGGATGTGTGCGGCAAAGAATGCTGGTGATTGGATCTTCACCAGCCCCCAGTTTTCGCTGCCCATCACCATCACCACGGCTGTTCTGACGACACCTCAGCTGTGCGCAGACAGCCGTCGAGGGCTGCAGCACGTCCTGCCACCTGCCTCTCGGTGTCGGCAGCGGTCGCCTCGCGGGCTGGGCTGGCGCGTTATGCGGTCTGATCTCGAGGCTCGGAGGTTAGCTGCGCTTTGCAACTCCAAGCGTCGACGTGCCAATAGCGGCGATGGTGGACGTCAGGCGGACGGGCTCGAGGCACGAGTGGGTAGAGTGGCTAGAGCGTGCTCCCAGCGATCTGGCTTGCACACGATGTAGGAAATTGCCCGTCTCGCTCCACGATCCGGCAGACTGTGAATCGCAAACGGCCCGGACGGTGCGCCCCAGCGAATGGCCGCCAGGCGCATAAGGAGCACGGCCTGCGCCAAGGGCTCTCCGCCATGGCGAATCTGGCTGGCGAGGCGTCTCTGGCGGTGTCTGGATCACGGCAGCCTCGTGGAGACGACAGGTGTCCTGCTGGGAGCCGCCGCTGTGGTGTTGCGGGCGCAGGTACGTGTGCCTGTATATACATCGGATCGAGTATAGAGGCTGGACACACATTCAGGGGCCGGGCGGATGCGACGGGAGCATTCACAATTCGTCGCGGCGTGACGTGATGTCTGTCGGTGGAAGCCGTGCGTGTGCGCCAGCTGCTCAGGGACCAAGAGACCTCGGACGCTTCATGCCCTCTCGCGACAGGGAGAGCCCGACTCTGGTGCGTTTGAGCGCAGCAGCAGTCTGGTGGCAGGCTCTGTGCATGAGCGGTCGCCGGCAGGACGACGCTGCTGCAGACTGCGATACCGTGCGATACCGTGCGATACCGTGCGATGCCCTGCGACGCTCGCATTGTGGTGCTGAGGTCCGCGCCGAGAAATCGTTCCCGCCAGGCTGTGATGGGCTAGAAGGACGCTGGCACGCTGCGAAGGCCATCGCTCAGACAACCACGGTCCCGAAATAGCATTGCTGCGGGGATCGGGGCTGCGCCGTGGGCCGCCAGTTCGCCTCCCAATTCGCTGGTGCTTTTCTCTGCCATCCAGGGGCTGCTTGTCCCTCTCCTTCACCCACACGCAGCCAGCCTGTGTTTGGACGCCTAAGTCTTGTTTTCGACGTCGCTCGTTCTGTGCCACTGCGCCTGCCACCATCGTTCGTCGCGCCTGCGCCCACAGGTGCGTCCTCACCTTTCGCTACTGCCGTGCAATCCAGCCCTGTGCTGCCAAATTCTCCCCAAACATCACCTGCTACGCCGCTCGCTGTCCGAGGCCCTACGCCTCACACCTCGCCCGGCCTCCCATTTCTGACGCTCGTTTGCCCGTGGGTCTGCCACCCTCTGCTGAGGCCGTGAGCTTTGTTCGTGGTCAGGGCGACTTCGCCAGACGGCCGCTTGACAGGTGGGCAGCCCTCGCTTTTACAGGAACAAGCCTTGTTTGAGGAATTTGACTGACCCTGCATTCCTTGCAGCATCATGTCTCTACCACAGCGGCCCAACGCTACTTCCCCGAAGCACGACCAGCGACATGTCTACCGAGACTCTCCCTCGCGTCGCCGGCGGCCCTCCGACCTCGAAGGCCGCCACCAGTCCAGCTCTTCCTACCCGAAACCTCCTCCATCGCCAGGAACTCCAGGAACGCCCGGCCAGCGAGATCGAGATCGAGATCCGATCATGTCTGCACAAAGGGGCGGGGGAAGCAGTGATCTGGGGAGGAAACGCAGCCTCATCAGGCCGGAGCGCAACCGTATTGATCCCGACCACCCTAATTATTACTACCGAAAACATGCCCAAAACATGGCTGTACAGCCTTCAACAACCGGAAATGAGCCAGCGATGGAGGATCCCATTGAAGCCGAGACCATCAGCTCCGAAAGCACGTACATGAAACCGGCACAGCACGCCCACCACAACTCCTCGGCCCAATACACCGACAAGTCTGCTCCCTTGGACGATGACACTTTCTTCGAAAGCCGCCCACAGCGGAAACTCACAAGAAGTAAGACCATGGAGAATCTCGAAAAGCAGCGTCAGAAGGACAGAGACTCTGTGCGGCCACCCAGTCTTTGGAATGTCTACTGTGCCGTTATCACCTTCTGGGCCCCCGATGCCATTCTGCGCTGTTTCGGAAAGGTGCAGAAGGCACAGCAACGCGCCTGGAGGGAAAAGATGGGCCTCGTCAGTATCATCCTCTTGATCTGTACATTCGTCGGATATCTCACCTTCGGCTTTACCGCGACGGTATGCCCGAATGGAGGAGGGGAACGATTGAGAATCAACCATGTCGACGCAGGATTCATGATTATCCACGGTCAAGCATACGATCTCGCTGAGTCTCAGCATCCATGGGTCAGGGGCATTCCCGAAAACGCCAATGTTCTCTTCGACTTGCCCGAGAAGCATGGAGGACAGGATGGAAGCTTCCTGTTCCAAAATGTCAATGGTGCCTGCAAAGGTTTGATCACTCTGGCTGATGGTTCTGACGTGCCGACAAACGACAATAAGGATCTGGCCTGGTACTTTCCCTGCAATACATTCAATCAGGATGGATCCAGTAAACCTAATATGTCATACCCTTATTATTTGGGTTACGCATGCCACACTTCTGCCAAGTCTCGCGATGCTTTCTGGGATCTCTCATCAGCCGGTGACGTCTTTTTTACCTGGGACGACATCAGAAACTCAAGCAGAAATCTGATGGTATGGGGCTCAGACGTACTGGACCTGGATCTTCTCAACTGGTTCAACAAAACCCAGGTCAACATCCCGTCTAAATTTGATGAGATCCGGACCAATCCTGCGGTTCGCGGTATAGATGTCACTCGGTCATTCTCCTCGAGCTACGAGAAGCAAGTTGCGCGATGCTTCACCGAGATCATCAAGGTCGGATCCATTGATACGGCCACAATCGGATGCATTGCCTCTAAGGTCGTCCTCTACGTTTCGCTCGTATTCATTCTCGCTATCGTTATTGCCAAATTTATTTTAGCGCTTTCATTCCAGTGGTTTCTCAGCAAGAAATTCGCAGCTGATAAAACCTCACTTGGGGCGGATTCAAAGAAGAGAAAACAACAGATTGAAGAATGGAGTGATGATATTTATCGCCCCCCGCCAAAGCTCAACGACCCTGCCGGTACTCCTGATAGGTCTAGCAAACGCGGTAGCCAGTTCTTCCCAACCCAGTCCAGGTTCACCAGCCCTTACGCAGTCGAGAAGTTGTCAGCAAAAAACCGCCCACCTCCAACTACCATGACGAGTCAAAGTTCCACTGCTCGTCTCCTTTCCGCGAATCCAATGTACAGCAGAATCAACAATAGTCAAGGCACTTTACCAACCTTTGATGGGAAGACGTCAATGGGTGAGAGCAGATCTAGTGTAATGCTTTCAGGGACCACCGAACAAAGATACTCAAGCGCGATGGGCGAAAGTGAAGGCCCCGGCCCCGCCGGATTCATTCACGAAGCTGTTGTTCCTCAACCACCTCCGGAATGGCAACCTTTCGGCTACCCGCTAGCTCACGCAATTTGTCTCGTTACCGCCTACTCTGAAGGTGCTGATGGTCTTCGAACAACTCTAGACTCAGTTGCTGTTACGGATTACCCAAATAGTCATAAGCTCCTCCTAGTCATCTGCGATGGTATGATCAAAGGCAAAGGAGAGGAGCTGTCAACTCCAGACATCGCCCTTGGCATGATGAAGGACCACGCCATTCTCCCGCATGAAGTTCAGGCGTTCTCATACGTCGCTGTAGCTAGCGGGTCGAAGCGACACAATATGGCTAAGATCTACTCTGGATTCTACGATTACGGTGACAACTCTTCGATCCCCATCGAGAAGCAGCACCGCGTTCCAATGATGGTGGTTGTCAAGACGGGAACTCCGGACGAGGCTAAGAAGAGCAAGCCTGGAAACCGCGGCAAGCGAGACAGCCAGATCATCTTGATGTCATTCCTGCAGAAGGTCATGTTCGACGAGCGTATGACGGAACTCGAGTTTGAAATGTTCAACGGTATCTGGAAGATTACTGGCATATCGCCCGACTTTTACGAGATTGTGCTCATGGTGGATGCCGATACAAAGGTGTTCAACGACAGCTTGACGCACATGGTGTCGGCAATGGTCAAGGACCCCGAAATCATGGGACTTTGCGGCGAAACCAAGATTGCCAATAAGCGAGAGTCGTGGGTGTCGATGATCCAGGTGTTTGAGTAAGTTTATTGGACGGGCGTGCGAGGGTGTCACTGACGATGCTAGGTACTTCATCTCCCATCACTTGTCAAAGTCGTTCGAGTCAGTATTCGGCGGTGTAACCTGTCTGCCCGGGTGCTTCTGCATGTATCGCATCAAGGCTCCCAAGGGCGGGCAAAACTACTGGGTCCCGATCCTGGCCAACCCGGATGTGGTCGAGCATTACTCGGAAAACGTGGTGGACACGTTGCACAAGAAGAATCTGCTTCTTCTAGGCGAGGACCGATACCTGTCGACATTAATGCTGAAGACGTTCCCCAAGCGGAAGCAGGTGTTTGTTCCGCAGGCCGTGTGCAAGACGACGGTGCCTGAGAAGTTCAGCGTGCTCCTCTCGCAGCGCAGGCGATGGATCAACAGCACGGTCCACAACCTGATGGAGCTAGTGCTTGTGCGTGATCTCTGCGGCACTTTCTGCTTTAGCATGCAGTTTGTCGTGTTCATTGAGCTGGTGGGGACGCTCGTCCTCCCAGCTGCCATTGCTTTCACTCTTTACCTCAGTAAGATGACGAGTCACCTTTTACATATCACGTGCTAACCGTTCGTAGTTGCGATCTCGATCAAGGCGGCCATCGAGCACACCGCGGCGCCCGTGATCCCTCTAGTCCTGCTCGCGCTCATTCTAGGTCTGCCGGCGGTTCTCATTGTCCTGACAGCACACCGGTGGTCGTACGTGGCGTGGATGCTGGTCTACCTCTGCTCGCTACCGATCTGGAATTTTGTGCTGCCGACGTACTCGTACTGGAAGTTTGACGACTTCAGCTGGGGCGACACGCGCAAGACGGCGGGGGAGAAGACGAAGAAGGGGGGCCTGGAGTATGAGGGCGAGTTTGACAGCAGCAAGATCACGATGCGACGGTGGCATGACTTCGAGGCCGGTAAGCAAACCCTGGTGCGTGTCCGATGCTGCAGTCGCTGACGGTGGGAACACAGAACGCAGGCTCAAGGCGCCGAGCGGAGGCAACGGGTGGTCGCAGCAGTCGACGACGGCGGGCACCTGGCCCCTGCAACAGCATGGAAGCGACTCGTACTTTGAGAACTGAGGTCCCGGGCCTGGTGGCGTCGGGAGGCGAAGACAGCACGGACGGGAGAGGAGCCGCGGAGGGAGCTGTCGCATTACTGTATTACCGTGGCCGTGGTTGTTCTGCATTGCTCGGGGTTATGTCTGCATTGATAGGCCTGGGCGGCGTTTTTGGATCCCTGTAGATGGAGGTTCTGCTCGGCAGCCCCTGTACAGCGGGCGCGTCTTTTTCAATGGTAATGGGTGCTAGACGGCTGCTGTGCCTGTGCCGTGATGCATCGTGATGCGCTGGAGTGATGTGAGGCCGCCGCTCTACTGGGTTGTTACCTCGTCCGGCTGGGGTGCTGCCTGACGTGCGGGGCATGGAAAAGGTGGTATTTCAATCCTACAGCAAGCTGTCATGTGTGTACATCTATCTACCACTGCGTGGGGTGCTTCAATGCATTTCCAGGAATCCGATAGAACCCCTTCGCTTTGGACTGTGTGGAAACTCGTTGAAGCACCCCAGACAGTGGCAGACGGGTGCACAGACGAGCAGAGTACGTGATGAGTGCCGCTTTTTCCACGCCCAGCGTGCCTGAGTCCACGGCCTGCGAACCAGGCGTCAGAAGTGACGACGGCCAGCGGGCGGCTCGGGCAGGGAATCGGCTGGGTGTGTTTTGAGACGTGTCACCAACACAGAATCACGGTCGACCGGGCTTCAGCTGCAAAGAGTGCTCAAAGAGGCTGGCAGTCGGTGCTGGCACTCGCTTCGACCAGTTGGAGTCGTCGCACAACGCGGTTTGAACAGCAGAGGCCCTGTGACCGGCTGCTTTCGTCGAGGCGCTGATGTAGGATGTGATGTATCGCGCTCACTCCTGGCGTGCGAAGTGTGGAGGAGCTGCTCGTGGACTGTCCTACTTCGTACCGACCGAGGCCGAGCTCCCGCCTCTTTTTTACTCCACCACCTCCACACCTGGGCACCGTGATACAGAACACGGTGGTGCGCCGTTACCGACCACGTTGTCCACACTCCCTGACCGACTCGACTGGGCCATGAAACGAGCCCGCCATCGGACTCAGCGCCCACCAACACTGCACACCTGACGCCGCGAGCCTGCCGACTGGAGACGCCGAGAGACTCGTCTCCGACTTCAATTCGCCCTTCGCTGCCAGTCCATACAAGGCCCCCCACTGCAAGTCCCTCCGTTGCTGCACGTAACTACTACCCGCCAGTCCCGCGCACAGGCGCTGACACGCTGCAGCCTCTCCGAGCCGCAATCTTGGACATATTGGGCGACATCGCATCCGGCATATGAAAGCTCCGCCAATACCGCGGGACGAATATCAAAGCCTCAACATCTGCACACGCCCCTCGCCGCTCTCGCTTCAGTACGCTCTGCTGGATGCACCACTCCGTCGGCGCGAGCTGGAGACATCTCCCCGCAAGCATCACCCATATCGTCATCGATCATGCCCCCATCTGCCCATGCTCCCGAAGTCGCCATGGACAACCGGCCGACAGGCCTAGAGGAGGAGGATGAAGAGTCTGACCGTGAGGACGATTATGACGACGGAGTTTCCCTCGAAGCCGCTCCCCCGAGCGCCCCTTCGATCAACGACCTCATCGATGCTATGGAGTGGCAACCGCCTTCTCAGATAGAGCAAACTGAGTCGCTGCCATCTTCACATACTCACGATTCGAACTGGCCCGTAGACTATCCCAACCCTTTCGGTAGCATGGGCTCATTGAATCCTCAAGCTAGTGAGGGCCTACTACCGTACTTGACCACCTCAACAGCCTCGATGATGCCCACTATCATGGCAGCCGCTCTCGGCGATGCTGATTCACTGCAACAGTACTCCCAAATGTCGGATTTCGAGGATGCACTGGAAGATGCGCTCGGGCTCCCCTCCGTCAGTGACCACCAGGCTGTCATCGATGTGTGCAAGTTCATCGACGACTGGGCCATCGTGGGTGGATTGAAGGCAGGTCTCGACATGATTGGCCTAGAAGCTTCTCGGGTACGAGACTGGAAACGGCCGGCTGAAATCACGAAAGACGAACTACAAGGCGATCGATATGATATTCAAGGCATCAATTGGGAGGAACTCGATACAACGAGGGAAAAAGCTAGGGCAGCAAGGCTGAGGCTGTCGACTCGGAAGGCCACTCCACCACCACCGGTGAGCACTTCCCTTCTGCCCTGTACATCGAATCTCTGCATACTTAGCTATAGTCCCACCATCGCTACCTCACAATCACGCTCTATCATGTTTATTACCCTATGCGATTCTGCTTGTGATTCTCTGATTCAACACCTGCACTCCCACGCGCCATTCGAACGCCCTGGGCATCTCTGACTTGATTAAAATAGGGAACATCGGCCACCAAGCTACCCAGTTCCGAGAACTACTTCCGCTTTCGCAAAATGAATACAACACACCGAATCTCCGTAGCACATTTCCAGCTCCGGAACCTAATAGCAGCAATCTCGAGGAGCGACATATTTTATGCCAGCAAATCAAAAGTCATGCACACCGATGCATCAGGCCAAATGAATAAGTGCGCAATGGAATTGACTAAGCCAATGGGAGATTCTATGCACCCGTCTTCATTCAGCATCACCACTCTGACGGCTTCCGATGAAGTCCTGATCGCTGGTGGCTTTTACGGCGAATACGCACTAACTAATCTCCGATCAGAAGTAGGAGAACCACACGTCCAAGGCTACGTAACACACGAGTTCAACGGCATCACCAACCATGCTCACACCTTCGACTCTCGTAGCAGCGGCCTACCCCAAGGCGTGTTCTGCTCCAACGACCACTGCCTCCGTATCCTCGATTGCACCACCAACACCTTCACCCACGAGTTCCGCTACAAGCAAGCCATCAACTGCTCCGCTACGTCCCCCAACGGCCGCATGCGTGTAATAGTTGGTGACTTCGACAAAGCCCTCATCACCGACGCCGAAACTGGCAGGCCCTTCGAACACCTCCCCTCCCATACCGATCACGTCTTCGCCTGCGCCTGGGCCGACGACGGCATCCACGTGGCCACTGGCTCACAGGACCACAAGATCGTCGTCTGGGACGCTCGCAGATGGGACACCCCTCTCGCTACTTTCGCCTCCGTCATGTCTTGCCCGCGCTCACTCCGCTTCTCGCCGGTCGGAGGTGGCCGTCGCGTTCTCTTCGCCGCGGAAGCCGAAGACATCGTCTCGGTCTTCGACGCATATGACTTCGACAAACGTCAAGTCCTCGACTTCTATGGCGCCACGGCCGGCATCAGCGTCACGCCAGACGGGCAGAGCCTGTTTGTCGCGAACGGCGACGGCAAGTTTGGCGGTCTCATGGAATTCGAGCGGTGCCAGTTTGCGGAGCCGTGGGGGCTTGGGGAGCCGCGGAGGTCGTGGAAGGGGCATCGGATACGGGAGGAGCGTTTTCCAAGGGGCGCGTGGGAGTGGATGGCCACCGAGGATCTCGATGATGACCCGAGGGTCGTCGGTAGCAGGAAGGCGAGGGAGAGAAGGGGGTTGGGACTGGAGAAGTTGTATGTTTGATTCAAACAGCGACTGAGTGGCGAAGGAAGCGACTGAGCATTTATGCATGCGGGTGTAGGCGTTTGAGCAACCACGACTTTTTCTGCATGCGGTTGTGGGGCGAAACTTCCAAGGAAGTAATTTTTGAGGGGCCTTGAAGGCCCCGGCTTTATATATCTTTGTTCATACCCCCCCTTTTTCGTCATCTTACTTCTTCTATTTGCTCTTCTGAGAGTAACCTCTTTTACGATACCTTTTTCTATTTGCAGGTGTCAAAACTTTTTTGTTCCTGGTTTATTACAGATGTTTTCTCTTTTTCTTCTTCTTGTAGTTCTGTGTTAAAGAGAAAAAGTCCTTTTTTGCTAGATTCGTGGTGAGGTTGCTCTGGGAGCTGCCACCAATTACCTGATTTTTTTTTCTTTTTTTCTTTTTCTTACCGAAAGCTTGAGAAGTAAGTGCCGGAGATGGCGGGTGGTAGAGCGTTCGCGGAGCATGGGAGCATGGGAGCATGGGAGCATGGGAGCATGAGAGCATGGGATAGGTGTTTTGGTTTTTTTTTTCCGCATACGCATACAGGCATTGGGAAGCGGCGTTTTCTGTGAGAACTGTAGGGGCGTGAGCTGGTGGGGAAAAAGGCTGGGGTGTGGATGGGTGGGGCGAGGCTTGTATGCTAGGTAGGCCCCTGGTAGGGGGGCGTTTGTAGAAAATAGAGAAGTGGTGATTTTAAGCATCGAGGATGAAAGGTGTTTGCAATCCTGGGATCCAATAAAGCGTGAAATGTGTGTGAACTTGGGGAATAGGTTACTGACAGTCGACGGAAGCAGAATGCGTAGCGAGGTCAGTGATGTCTGCTGCTTTCTCAGAGACGTTGAAGGAGAGTGTTTGCCAATGCGGACGGCAGAGCCGACATTGTTATTAAGGAACCGTACTCTGTGAAATCCGGAAAGGGGGGCACGCTCCTCCCCTTTATCATCCCGCTTCCATCTCACAACCTCCCCTCTCTGCCCACGCAATTTAGACGAAGAAGCAACGACACATCGCCGCCTCCACCGCGTGCCCTCCGCCTCTACGCAGAAGTCTTTCTCCGCACAGTCAGATCTATAACTCTTTTGCAACAATCACTGGGGCGACGGCCCAGCCAACGCGTGCGTGCCCCTCCCTCCCTCCCTCCCTTAGCGTCAAGCCGGCGAAGGGTGAGGGTTGACGGAAATTGAAAAAAAAAAAAAAAAAACTCAGCGGTTCGATCTGTCACCCATTCTACCATTAACGGGGCGAGGCGTGCGCCAGCCAAAGCGTGTCACCCTCTCGGCGTGTGCGCGTCTGCGTCAGATGGAACAACCGATTCAAGCGGTTCGGTCTGTAACCTTTTTTTTTTTTTCTTGGGATGGCCGATACGTCGCCAACGCGTCCTTCCCCCTCGGTTTGCAGCTCTGCGGTCCTGATAAGAGGTGGTTGAGAAGCCGGGGGTGGGGGTTGGGACCACGGGAGGGGGAGGGAAAGGGGTGGTGGCGATGGGTGGCTGGGAGCCAGTCGGTGCGATTTGAAGGCGGTTTTGGCATGTTGTTGGAAAGAGAGTTGGAATCAGGCCTGAGTACAGAGGTTGGTTTTGGTTGCCGTGAGATGTACAAACGGGAGCCAGTCGGTGCGATTTGAAGGCGGTTTTGGCATGTTGTTGGAAAGAGAGTTGGAATCAGGCCTGAGTACAGAGGTTGGTTTTGGTTGCCGTGAGATGTACAAACGGGAGCCAGTCGGTGCGATTTGAAGTCGGTTTTGGCTTATTATTGCAGAGCACCCCTAAATCAAACCGGAGAATTGGGGTCAAGTTGACATCGTTGAGAAGATATAGCCGGGAGCCGGTCCGTGCGATGAAGACTTAGTTTGGGCATGCTCTTGGCAGAGCTTGTAAATCAGACGGCAGGTGAGATTGTGTGACAGACGTCCTAAATCAGCGCCACTAGCTTGTTACACCGTCCTAGAATCTCTAGATTAGACCCAAGAAAAAGGGTAAGTTTAGCACTGTCAAGATGTATAAACGGGAGCCAGTCCGTGTGATATGCACGCTCTTTTGTCACATTATTGCGAGACGCCTTGAATCAAACCATGAAATCAGAATAACACGATATATTATCGGTAGCCAGTCCGCTGTCCGAACCAGCTCAACCTGGTATATTGCACGCTCGGACGTATCTTGCCCTACCATTCCACTCTGCACCCGACGGCGAATCGTCCGATGCAGTGCCCACAGAACAGACAATGAAGGCTGCTAACAGATAGAAGGAAGAGAAGACCGAAAAGCACATGATCCACCTACCCCTAAACACCGTACTGGCCAGATATACTCAAATATGCAATGCACAAGCCACTAAATCAATCGTAATTACCGTCCTCATCATATCCATCAGACTCTGCCTCCGAGTCCATATTTTCGGGGACAACAATGTACTTGTTCCCATGTTCGTCTCTCCTAACAGCATCGTCGTCTTCTTCATGCACTAGATCTCCAACCTCTCCACTCTCTCCTATGATCTCTTTCGCCCGCTCCTCATTGACTTTCATGTCATCTATCACAAGCCGGATTACTAGCTCAGGTAGCAGCACCGACTGCACGAACTTCGACATGCCACCGGACGATATCAGCTTGTCCGTCGGCGCGAGCCTTCGGATCTGCGGTGCAAACGTTTTGGTGATGTACTCCATCATGACTCTTGCGCCCCTCGCGCCATAATACCCCGTCGTCGATTGCTTGAACTCGTCCGTCATGATCGCCGAGAGCAGATTACGGTTACTGCCCGTCCGGACGCTCTGCTCCAGTTTATCCCGATACGCTGACTTCTCTTTGCCCTCGAGCACGGCTTCCAGGTGCGGCGCGTGCTTCCCCATGCGCTGTTCTAGCTTATGCCACACGATCTTAGGATATCCGCGCGCGGCGTAGTCGTCCTCGGCCGATTTCTGCTTATGTTGCCGGCAGAAAACCTGCTGCATGCCGACGTTGAGCTTGAAGTTTTTGCCGTGTTCCGCAGCGAAGGTGTAGAGGTGGGCACCGTCGACGGGTTTGCGGCACATGGGGCAGATGGAGCCAATAGGTTCTGGGGAAGATTCGAGCGGTGGACTGTCAGCTTTGAAGAGGTCGGATTGAGCTTGAGAGGACATTTCTAGTATTGAGGAATTGGGCGAGCTGAGGGGGGAGCTCGAGTTAGAACGTTGAAGTGATGCTTGTAAGTCGTGCGCGGCTTGTGTGGTCTTGAAGAGTACAGCGGGCATTGTTTCGGGCATCCGGAATGCCATCTTTGGTATTGCGGGAACGATGGGTTCTGACGGGTTCTTGTATCCCGGTGCGGGAGGTCGAGTCCTGACACTGCTGAGTTTGGGCATTTCAGGCCTTATCCATTCATCCTTTTTCGTATCTCTTTTTGGGTTCATCAGGTCAACCTTAGGATTTTTGAAACCCTCTTTCTTAGTTTTAGGAGACGGTGCAGATAGTGCGGAAGTATTCTTGAAGCCTAGTGGTATCGAATTAGCGCTACGAAATTGATAGCTTTCGTTGTCGGAAACTCACCAGGCTTGCCTAGTCCCTTACCCTTAGCCCTAGACTTGTGGTGGATGTTCATAGCCGGCCCTATATTCTTTCCATAACTTGACATAACCCTCTTTCTTGCCCTCTGACTACCCATTTCGCCAAAGTCATCCAAGGAACTATCGTCCTCTGGTTTGATTACTCCAGACATCTTTCCTGTCGAGCCCTGCGATCCCGTGGCCCTCCTAGGCCCTTTCCGAACTTCTGGCATCCCGAACTCATCCACGGTATCATTGTCGTCCGCACCGAGTTCTGCGGACCTCTTCCTCGGTGAACCTTGTGATCCTTTCTTAGGGTATTCTTTCGCCTTAATTTCTTTTGCGCTTTCGTCCTGACCCTCCTTCCTAATGGTAGTATATGTCGCCCGTCTCTGGGGATATATAGGGCCTCGGTTTTGAGCAGTTGGCAGCGAGGGCGGGGGTCGTGCCGGCGATGAGGGTCGCTCATCGCTTGAGCTGACAGGGTCCCCATATATCGGATCCTTTTCGACTTCTGACGCTTGCATCTCTTGTGATAGAGGAGGAGGGGTTGGAGAGACGATTCGGTGCGCAGTGGGTGAGGACGACCGGTGTCGCGTTTTGAATTGGCTGAGCAGCGATTGACGGGGCTTCTCGCTGCGATACATGATGATGCAAGCTGACACAAGCCATCAGCTTGGGCGGCTGTGTGTGTTGGGTAGTAGGTGGTGTGAAAAGGAATGGATTGACAATGCTTTGGGATAGCTATGGAACGCGTGAGGTTCACCGGGCGCGCATCGAGTCGTCTCACGCCAAGAAATTAGCGCAAGACGAAGTCACATGTCAGAAGCACTTCACCTGTCACTACCATGGGTGTTTGCATATTTCCAAGACTCTTATATCACCCCAATCTGAAACAATGCCCGACCTCCTCTGCTCACGTGATCCTGTGCCGCTGTGGCTGAGGTCGGCTCAGGTCTCCTCAGCTCCGCATCACGCTTGTTCACCAGAATCGTCAAGTTTTAGCGAGGTGCCTTAAATTTGTCCTGGGTTACGAATTACAAGGGGGCTACCTGAGCGGGCTGCCGGCGCTCCCTGCTAGCGCTGGCGTTGTTTTAGCCACAGTAAGCGTATTATAAATCTGCAGAAGCCACCAGAATAGCTAGATAATATAAAACAACGGCAGGGGCCCTTGTATTTTATATCATAAAAATGCCGAATCTTGTACGCCGGAACAATGGCCACCATCCACGGCCAATTCAATATCCTATTCTTCGAGATCCGGGCACCCGTCTCTCCTACCGAGAGCGTGATATTGCTTTCTCCCTCTCTCGATACGCTGGCTGGAATAACCGAAGGATCGGTTCCTCTCTTGGTGTGCCTTACAGAACTATATCCAATGCTCTCTCTCTGCAGAATCCGTGGACCCCTCAAAAACAGAGAGGGAGAAAACCGAATCTTGATACTCCAACTCGACAGCGCCTTATTGCCCGGGCTAAGCTTGGTCGTATCCACCGAAGGAAGCCGTTAGAGGAGATTGCAATGCTAGAGGGGGTCTCTGCCTGCAAGCGATCCCTATATAAGGCATTTGAAAAAGAGGGCTATTTCCAGCGTGTTGCAACAGAGAAGCCCCTTATCACGCCTGAGCAGCGAGAGGCCCGTCTTAAATGGGCCTATTCTCATCTGGAATGGACTCCCGAGATGTGGGCAGCAGTAATTTGGACCGATGAAGCGTCCATTCGAACCGGAGGAGGCCAGATCTTTGTTACTAGGCGTGCTGAGGAGAAATACGATATTGATTGCTGTGTCCCTAAATTTAGGGGGTATTCTAGCTGGATGATTCATGGCAGCATCTCCCATGGGAATAAGGGGCCCTTGGTTGTTTTTGAAAAGGACTGGTCAATTGAGCTGGAATACAAGAGAAAGACGATAAACGGCGACGTCTACCGTACCTATATATGCCCTAATATCAAGACTTTTGCATGGGAATTATGGCAGACACTACGACACCAGCCTATTCTTGTAGAGGATAATGCCTCAATTCACTCAGCAAAAGCGACGCGCCTGGCCTGGGAACAGAACGGCATGCTTGTAATGGAATGGCCGGCGAATTCCCCTGATTTGAATCCAATTGAGAACGTTTGTCGGCTGTTGAAGGGGAGAATACAACGCCGGTTTCCTACAACAAAGGAGGAAGTACGGCAGTACGCTGAGGAGGAATGGGAGAAGCTTGAGCCCGAAGAATTTGAAAAGTATACGGGCAATATGAGGGAGCGTTGCCTTGCTGTAATTGCTGCTGATGGCGGCCCAACGAAATATTAGTTACTGAATAAGCACTGTTTTCATGTGGCGATGTGGCGATTGTAAGCACTAACAGAGACGCTTGCAGGGAGCGCCGGCAGCCCGCTCAGGTAGCCCCCTTGTAATGCTCCCGTACAGCTTTGTAAGCCTTCGAAGCTCAGGCTGCTTTCCAGGATTCTCTACCCATGCCCTTATTAGCACAGACTGTGCCATCTACACAAATGACCGATTTCTCTCTCGCTTTCTCATCTCTTCTTTCATCTCTCCTTGATCCTTCTCCACAAAGTGAGAAAAACATAACGTCTTGGCCACCCGGTCGAGCCAGCCACCCGGTCGAGCCACCCGGTTAGCGTATTGGTGGCGTATGAGGCTTGCAGGGGCAAAGGAGTGAATTGCTATATAAATACATCAAAACTCATTGCCAGATCCTTCCAGGCTAACTTTGCAAAGCGTCCTTTGCCTCGTAGAGCAGCAGCTCTCTCCTTAGCAGTTGAAACCTCCTGATCCTTTGCATTACGCTCTCTCATCTTTTGAAGCGCTTCCTCTACGGTGAGCTGCCGAGCCTCTCCAAAGTGCTTCTTCGTACGGCTCTTTCTGCTCTTCTTCTGCTTCTGCACAAGATCATTGTTTAGAATTTGAAGTGCAGACCTATCAGCAAGAGCAGTTAGAGAGAGATCTTGTAGATGAGTAATGGTGGAATAAAGCTGGAGAGGAACCTCTTTAAGAAGCGCTGCAATGAGCGTATTTATCCTCTTTGACTGATCCTCTGTTGCTTGTATATCAACTCGAACACCATTCTCATTAGTTATACTAATGAAAGGAGGTGTCTTGGCCTGAATTCCTGCAGTACTAATATAGGATTGAAAGGTAGTAGGCCTGTCTTTCTCCATGCACTAGCAATGTTGACTTTTGTGACTGCTTGTCGTATTGCCCGTCAATAGAAGATGGTGAATTGCTCGTTCGAGATGCGCTCTGCCCCGAAGATGCTATGCTCACGAATCTGCTTCTTATATGCCTTCGCAACTGGCGAAAAGATGCCAACATCAAGCGGCTGGAGTATATGGGTTGAGTGAGGTGGCAGGCAGAGAGCAATGATTTTTGCATCTTTACAATACTGTATGAACTCAAGAGATGTATGCAAGTTGTGGCCATCGAGAATTAAGAGCCGATACACTCAGGTTGCAGCACTACAACCTAGGATCAACAACTCATATGCCAGAAAGCTACTCTCCGAA
>NW_022985451.1:878537-888269 GCF_010093595.1 Mytilinidion resinicola | reverse complement strand
AACTAGCTAGACGTCTATAGAAATCAGAGTTCACATCAATTTCAACCTGAGTGATACTCGCCAATAGGCTTTGTATAGCTGTCAAAATGCTTGAGCCAGCGCATAGCAATATCGCGATCGGTCCAGCCGGCTGGGCTAACTTGTATAACGGTGCGGGAATCGATAGATGCATTGATCCAGGACTGCTATATCTGGCCATCATATCATCCAGTGGGAGCCTGGAATGCTTATCTCTGAAAGAGGACGGGTCACAAACTTCCATTAAATCTCTGCCATCTTGGGTACCGGACTTCAGCGTGTCGATTTACAATCCGCTAATTTCTGGCCCATATCCATGGTCATCAAGTGCTCTGCTCGGCAACGCCCATATTCGGTATTTACCCAAAGATGAGTTGGAAGTACACGGTGTCAGGATGGGTGAGATTCAGTCATTGCACAATCTTTCTCGCGGTCACATAATCACCCCCAAAAGCGGCCCATGCGAAATCTTGGAATCGCTAACAGACGGACTTATTCAACTATTGCAATCGTTGCCCGAAATTTCCTACGTTGCGAAGCCGGCAGGTAGCCAAAACAGCCAGAAAGTCTTCAGACAGCTCGAAACCCCTCGATACAGCAGTTGGGCAAATTACTCGACCCGGAAAGACCTGGAAGGTGATTCCGTTCCGCTGCAATCAAGATTTGAAGTGTTCTGGAGGACAATACTGCATGACCATTTCGACGACCGACATCCAGCACCTGCCTTCTGTGGTGAAGATATTCTAGCAGATATGGAGTACTTCATATACACACACATGACTATGGCATTATCTCGTTCTGCCCTAACACAACTTTCCTTAGGTAAAGCTAGGGCAGAGTGGGAGGTCTTGGTGAAGAATATTGGGAAAGAATTCACAGGCTGGAAAAAGTTACAAGGACTTTACCCATATGACCGAGAAGAGCTTATCTATCCACCTGGTTTCAGGTTTGTGGTAAGAAAGCTGGGATCAACTTGGAATCATACTGAGAACTTAGAGAATGGCGAGAAAATACAAAAGGTCTGTGATTTAGTGTTGCACAGGATGAATGAGCTTGCCATCGCAACTACTCGAAGAGTAGCGGTAAGGAATAGGACCTTAGCATCATGCCTAGGCAAAACTCTCTTTGCTACGAATCAGGGGTATATCGGTACAGGTCTTGTGTCGGCGAGAACAGGTGACGAAGTATGGATCCTAGCTGGAGGCAGGACTCCTTATTTGCTACGACGAACTAGACATAGACAATATCGTTTGGTGGGCGAAGCATAAATTCATAGGATTATGCATAGAGAGGCATTGAATGAGACATCGTCAAAGCAGTATTCAAATGTAATTCTAATCTAATGGCTTATAGTCATAATTCCATCGCGCAATCATCAGCGAGATCCGATTCGCTAGTGAAAGATTAATAGGTGCTAAAACGTCTAAAACCTGCGGTAGCCGGGATGCCCGCATGGCCAGCTTGCCCAACCGCCCTCCGCTGCAACCTCCACACAGGGTGAACCGAAGCTGAACCGGGCGTAATTTTGCTTACAAGCAGGAGATATGGCGCTAACTCAACAGGGTAATGGGAGGAGATAAGTTGATCGATAATATACGCCTTCGATTGTTTTGCAATGATACAGCCTCTGGAACCCTGGACGACGTTGGAACCTACGCGTCGAATGACATCTTTCTGAGAATATAATCGTCTTAATTCGTCACCGCCTTAAGAGCATATCCGTGTTAAGAATATAACCGTCTCACGACGAGTCTATCTTAAGAGCGTGACTCTCTGGAGAATGTCCTCATCTTGAGATGCCACCGTTTTAAGACCATGGTCGTCTTAATAACATGCCGTCTTAGGAACATGCCGTCTCAGGAACGTGACTGTCTGCAGAATGGCCCGTAGCATATCGTAGTGCAAGTTTACTCGGGACTTGGGGCCTGGAAATTGGAACCTGGCAGTTCTGCATGCCTTCCGATGCAGAGTGGGGATCCTTGTCCACGTCGAATACAGACCCAGAACTGGGACTTCAGTCTCAACTCAGGATTCGCTCACTTTAGCACAGCCACCGCTCAGGCTGGAGCATGAGCAGCTCAGTTCCCTGAACGGGAAAGGAAAGTGCTTGGGTGCACATTGGGATGTTGTACTGCCTGTTATAGAATACACTAATGTACAAAACGCGAAAGCTAAAAGCAAGCGCACCCCTAGTAATTACACATATCAAGAGAAGATGCTGAAAGAAATAATATCCAATCCATCATGGCCACGGCAGAGGCCGCTTCCTCGCCTCCCTCTCCTGAACCTCCGCTTCAACAACCTCATACAAGGGATTCCCCTTCACATACCTCTCCTTGATAGTCTTAGGCATCACAGCCCCATTCTTTACAAGCATCATCGCGATCTCTTTACACGTCAAAATCTTATCTGTGACGTCGCGATTGAACCATGCCTCCATAAGAACTTCATGCATGACCGTCTCGCCTAACCTGCTAGTCTGATTCGCATCCGCGCCGTAATCGAATAGCAGTTGCGTCAGTTCCAGTGCTTCTCGTATGGATCCAGTGACCGCAAGCCTAACGCATCGGTGAAGTGCTGGTCCGCCGCTTCCGCTTCCAGGAGGCGCATGGCATACGTCTGCGCCGTGCTCGATGAGAAGGGTGGCGACGGCGACGTTGCCGAAGTGGATGGCGATCATCAGGGCAGATTGGCCGTTCCAGCCTTTAAGGGCGTTCACGTCGGCTCCATGCTTCAGGCATAGGCGTGCAATGTCGAGGCGGCGAGAGTCCGATCGAGTAGCTGGGGAGGAGATGGCGAGGGAATAGATAAGGTAGGGCCAGTGACGTGTGATGTCTTCCCCATGCGATAGACGAAGCTGTATCTCGAGGAGATCTTCTACACGGAGAGCTTCTTCCAGGCTGGCATGTCTGTAGGATGGGCCTTTAGGTCTAGGAGGCTTGCGCTGCCGTAGCGCTGACGCATTTGATTGGTGAAGAGGCCGAGAACTACCAGTTTGGTCGCCGTAGGAGACATACAGGGTGATCGGGCTATCATCCGATCTTGACTCGTACTCTTCATCGATTGTAGGATCTAGTTGCGCTCGTTGACGTACTCGAGACCTATTACTCTCGAAGCTCAAGAAGAGGAAAACGGCAATAGTCAAGAGAACGAGAAGAAACACTAGCCACTCAAGTGTCCTGGGAATGTTCGTAACAGTGTCGACCGTCGAGCTTCGTGGATTAACGGGGTCGTGATTGAAAAGACTGCGTCTGATCCTTTCGACCACTCCAAGTTTGACGTATGGAGGAGGCGGTAGTTGTGCAGCTATTGCCCGTTGGCATGCTCGTGATTCAACTCCAGCAGCCTTTGCCTCAAGTAAGTTTCATGTAGTCATGTCTCATGAAACGCGCGTACCAATTCAGATTTACAGTCTTCAATGTAATCTTTTAGAGCAGTCCACTCAGCCAGTTCAAGGGCTTTCTGGGAAGCAGTCAAACTTTTGAACGTGGGAGACAATGCGACTACCGTTAGTATCACACTGAACAGTGCAATGGCCCATCCTAGCTGCGACGAGGTTCGCTCTGATATCGACACTTTCGACTTGAAAGTCTTCCAACTCGACTGTGACTGGAGGGAACCTATAGGTGTGATTCCATTCCCGCCTATCGTTGTTGCGGTTGGCGAGTGTGTGATCGCTGTTGTAGATGCTTGGGTAGCCATTGAAGGCGAGACGGCTGCATTTGGCGATGGTCTCAATTTGATATCTCGTGAGTTGCAGAATAGAGTGCGGAGGGGTCCCAGTTATGGAGGAGAACCTGAGGGGTGAACACTGCGTCGTTGGTTGATGCCTTGTGGCTGAGCAGGCCCCTCCTCAGCTGAGCCCACCATGTCGTCATCTGCAAGGCCAAGGCTGTGGCCGGACCTTCGAAGGGAAGAAAAGCAAGCATATCGCATATGATGATCATAAGGCTAGTGATCCAGGCCGGTGTCCTAGATCTGGAACGCGTGTGAAGATGAGTGCTTGTGTGGAATTCTCGATATTCGGTTGATATTCGGCTGCCGTACACGTGATGTATATGCACGGGACGTATAGGTCTGCTGCAGGCACGCTTTGTTACAGTAGATCTAGCGTATATTAGGCCTGCACGGGCCTCTTCTACGTGTATATAGGCTAGCTAGATTCCTACATAGAATCGACATCTATTGTTCTCCAAATTCTTACATCACGTGATCGGAAATATCACACTTGTGATGATGGAAGGGCATAGTAACAAAGCTTGACGCGGATGGGACTCCTCTCCGGCTCTTCCCAAATTCCTTATATTCTCCTCCCACCTTCATCAACGCACCGAGGAGTGATGGGGGCGTCGTTTATACACATTAAGAACGCTCGGCACTTAGAGAAGGTATATCGATAGGCGCCGGGGCTATGAGTGCAATGGAGCCTTACACGCAATCACAGATATCTGTTTCTACCGTCTACGCACCCCTTTCATGGAGCCACTCGATGGGATTCAAGAATTCCAGATGAGCTGACCATTCTATATAGGTCAGACTGAGACTCATTTCAATTCTCAGATACTTTACAGGACTGAGCGGATTGTGTTCCTCGGAGTAGGCTGGCTGAAGTTCTCGCCGGTCAAGGTGATGATGTTATATATTGTCCTTTGTAAGAGTTTTGAAATTATAGTGAAGCGCATCAAGCAAGTGCAACAAAAGTTACACTGTCTCGTATTTCAAGATTATCTCTGTTTTTGATGATAAAGCTTCTTTACCATCAACACGTCAATCCGCGTAGTGTTAGTCTCAAGACACTAAGCAATCGGATGAGAGACATCCAGGAGACAATCAGCAACAGACCATGTCTGCCACCTATATAAGAACAAATGCAGCTCTTTTAAAAAGGTACCTAATCTCCGTCTATCCAGAGTCGAGACCGTACTAGGGCGCGAACTGTGTACACCAGACTCCCCTCACGTAGAGCACCTTAATGCATACTCCCTCGCTGAATCTTACAAAGGACACGCGGTGTCTTGAGAATTGGCATAGCAAGTGGCCATGCTAACCAGGATGACAATGTTACCTACCGTCCGGGCTCATGATAGTGCGCCTCTCGCAATAGCTAATAGAGCAGTTCATGCAGTCTCATGGCCCGAACTGTATTGATGCTGTCGGCCCCCCTTCCTGCATTGCAGGCTTACTCAGCAGTCTCGTGTATATCTTTCCTCCTTCCGCTCAAAGGCTGGCTTCCTCGTCATCATCAATACAACAGCTTTTGGCTACACACTTGTCTTGATCCGGTTCCCCTCTAACTGTCGCTCAATACTTTGCTGGGAACATCATGACTTTAATCACTTGGTCTATTACTTCAATAGGTAGGTACCCTCATTCACCAGAGACTCTTCTGAGCGGCTTATTTAACCACCGACCCAGTAACATTGCGCTTGCACATTCACAGTTTCTTTGAGATTTGCGCTCGAGCGTCCGCAATCGCTCGATATCTTTTCCTAGACCACGGTCTTGAACTTCCTTCGACCCATAACACATCAAACATACCCGCGATCGAAGCCAGGAGCCTGCTCCTAGATCTGCCCGGGGAACTTCGAAACAGTATTTACGCTGCTGAATTTGGAGAGGGTTGCTACCTGTGTGTAACCTTTGGAAGCGACCGTCGCCTCCGAGTCTTTCCCCCCAACGGTGACAACAATTCGAACGTGGCAACAACTTTGGATGGCTTCAAGATCAACCACCTCCTCCGTCGCGAATCCCGAACCTTCTTCTACGGCAAGGAGTTCCGCTTCTTCGAGGACGGCAAGTCGTCCCGCGACGTTGCCCGAGCCTTTCTAGCCGCCATCGGGCCTCGAGGTAGAGAACTCAACTCGGGTTGTAACAGCTACAACCTAGGATCAACAACTCATACGGTTCACGGTCACCTACGTACAGACTTGGAGTTGCTGGCATAGTAGCTGCCTACATGCCTAGCCAGTTACAACTTCTACAGAGAGGGGTTGGGGTACGGTGGCCTACCCTGCCTAATGCTGCCTACTGCTGCCTCCAATTAGTGCTTCTGCCTATGCATACAGTCACTTCCTACGTAGTATATAGTTTGGCCTTCGGGCCCCCGAAATAAGACAGAGTTCACATCAATTTTCAACCTGAGTACAGACCCCCAGGGATCCTGCCTGTGCGGCGAAAACCACCAGTACCGTAATTGCCCGTACATCTGTGCCGATAAACGCCCTCCCGGCTGGGAAATAGATACAGCAGTACAAAGAAGAGTAAAGGAAGCTCTCGAGAAGAAGCACCCGAATAGCCAGGAACGAATTTGGAAGATGCAGGCAGACTATACAGGTCCTACTCCTGGAGCTGTCTCAGCATTTTAACCAACCAAACCGACAGAACCAGTCGATTTAGCAGAACCAGCCAACACGGCAGAACCAGCTGAATCAGCAGAACCCAGTCGAATTGGCAGAACCAACCGCATCTCGTGCAGCCCTATTACTCTACAGCTAGGCCCCTACGCAGGCCCTTTCCCTCAACAAAATGCGACGTTGCTAGCAGGATCTAGGAATTGGACGACGGAATTCACCATCTTTCGTTGCTGGGGGGTGACTCAGGTTGTAGTGCTGCAACCTGAGTATGACGGCAGAGAACAACCGCTTGGTAGGGATCATGAACGGAAGTTCACAGCACCCCTTTAACGAAGAACGAAAAATCCGCTGTAGATGGGCTGTTGCGTTTTATGGCTAGGATGAGATGGTTGAGCCCTGAGGAGGTTAGAATAGGGGTGAGGGCGTCAATGTGGGATCCTCGTCAATGTCGGCCCCTTCCTCTCTAGCAGGCTTACTCAGCACCTTGTGTATATCTTTCCTCCTTCCGCTCAATAGCTACCTTCCTTACCATCATCAATACAGCTTTTGGCTACACACCTTGTCTTGATCCGCTTCCCCTCTGACTGTCGCTCATCGTCAATGCGAGATCCTCTGGTGCCGCTGACCCCAATTGAGACGTATACCTCACTCGTTCACCCCACTGAGGAAACTCGTGCCTTTATGCGTTGTGCGGAGGAACTCCAATAACGGCCATAGTACCGTGGTTCACCTAGAAAGCGAGAATCACCTAGAAACGAGAACTGGTGAGGATTTGAGGGGCCGAGCGGTCAGTCCAAACTTTTCCTAGCGTGACTAAATCTGCTCGCGAAACACTCCACCATAGCGGTTTCATCTGGAACGGTCGTGGTAAGGAAAGAAAGCATATATTGGGCTCTAGAAAGATCCGCAAGCATCTCCAATCTACTCACCGTCCCTCTCGCCATTCAGCAAACCTTCTTATTGACTTTTAAAGCCTAACGGCGGTGTAAAACTCCTTTTCCCTTCATTCCAGATCCGAAGATGGAACCTGCAAGACCTGAACGTGCTGACGCACGAGAGGAAAGCGCCAAACTAAGAGTTGTCTTCCCCCCTTACAACGCCATAGAAATGGGCTCGTGAATCTGAACGCCCTGGACGACGACATTGGAATGATCACGTGAGTCCAGTCTATAGGGTTTTTGGTAAGAGTCTAATGACTTTGATATATAACAGTGCCGCTCGTAACGAGAAGGAATCTCCGCTTTTGGCACTTCCAAAAGAAATACGATTGATGATATGGGAGTATGCGTAGGGCGGCCACCACATCCACATCACCGACTGCGAGTTAGACAGTCACAGAGTTCGTTCGAGTACTGAGAATGACGCTAAGCTGTTCAATTATGCGTATCCCGATTCTGGAAACTACAAGAGTTTCTGCAGCGTTGGTCGTATCAGAGTTCAACCAGCCAGCATAGAGGCCCGGCCGGTTTTTGCCAAATACTGCACGTCTAAAGATACCAGCATTCGGTTCACAAACATAATGCGCACGTCGCGTAAGGTTTATGACGAAACCTGGAGTTTGTTTTGCGCGCTGAACACTTTCTCCTTCATAAGCAGATTTACCATGGAGGTTTGGATGAAGCGACGAATCAGCGTACAGAGGCGAGCAATCAAGCATCTTTTGCTGATCATGCCCAAGCCTGTTCGTTCAACAATCGTAGCGGACGAAGCCTTGTATCCACGGATCGAGGACAGCTCGCCGGATTAAAGGCCATAACGATCTATTGCGAAGCCCTTCGTGTAATGGATGGGCCAGCAGGTGTCGCAATTTGGTCAAGTCCTTTGCAGCAAAGCCTGCCTCACAGATTTACCAATGGTTCTTCAATTAAGTTTGTAGGGTAAAGAACTGGAGACGCATATCAAGGATGTCACTCAGACTTCTCACGAATGAATTTATTACAAACATAACCTACAATCAAAAGCGAACCAATTATTTCATGAATTCAAACAACTTGACCGTACCAACCCAACTAAGCAAAGGAGAAGTCACTACTAAAGCTGTTAAATTCTTGTCCCCTATACACCCCTAAATGCACAGACTCTGGACCAGATCGCTAGACATTGCTGCTATTACGTTCATTCAAGCCAGACCGTCTTTCACATTCTGCGTTGCGGTTTTTCCTATGGTAGCCAAGATTGACATTGATGCAGTCGATAGCCAACACGGCGTCAATGCTTTCCTGGAGGCTAATTCGGACGCCCATCCCATCAAACAACTCCGCAAGATCGATGTCCAGGTGCAAGAACTTCAGTGACTTCACCGAGCACAGCAGCGCCATCGTAGAGCTTAGCGTGTTGAGTGACTTACGGTTTGGTTCATCCGCGAGGCAAAACGGAGTTGGGTTGATCAACTCGATGTGCTCGATGTACTTCCGTCCTTGTGCGCTGATAGCGGCGAGGAAAGTGCGCGCTGCGTAACGATAGGACTTGCCGTGCTCGTAGACACGGAAGTGCTTCTTGCTGAAGAGGCGAGTCAGGGATTCGTGGCGGAGCTGGTGGTTGACGCTGAATGCTGTGAGAGCGCCGACAGCATTGGCGTTGTCTTGAGGATTGAACACTCGGATACGGCGGTTTTCGTTGCCGTCGAAAGTTACGTCGAGGACCGGTCGCTCGTCTCCGAAGGCGAAGTCATACACCTTGTTGCGGAGTTCACCCGCTAGCTCCAGGAAGGGGCTCTTGGCTGGCGTTCGATCCATGCTTGATGTGGGGTCGATGAAGTTGGTTGTGTTTTGCGGCTGTAGAGAGCTGGAAATGCTAAAGGCTGTGGTGTGAGAGCCAAGGGTGTAGAGGGTTGAAACTATGTAAGGTGGTGGTGTGGGAGCAAAAACGGTTTGGGGATAGAAAGGAAAGTAGAGACTTGTGTGATGCTTATAAGTGCAGACTCCAGCGATTGCAGTGATTGACTTTGACCTCTAGAGAGCATCATTCGAATGCTATAAAGGTGACGCTTTGCATGAATGGTATCGGTGAACCGCACTTCTTCGTTCACGAATAATGTATCGGGATACGCTGTTTCCATTGAGTCAGCCGCCACCTATTGAAGAACAAGTAGTCATGCCTTTAGTACTTCCTTTGTACTTGGACGAGCTTATTTATCACCCCCCCTTTCTCTAATTATCACCCCCCTTTTCTCTATTCATCACCCCCCCTCGATTAGGCCTAGCTCCGGCCCGTATGAATATTGTTCCACCAATCAAACTCACTCGCTTGCCCGCTCGTGCCCAATACGGAATTTACATCACCTACGCACTCGGTTGTGATGCATCAACACCACTTCCTCTACTGAGGATGGAGGTGAAACAATGCATTGAACGAGGTAAGT
>NW_022985451.1:834145-877612 GCF_010093595.1 Mytilinidion resinicola | reverse complement strand
GGAGGCAAGCGAGTGAGTTTGATTGGTGGAACAATATTCATACGGGCCGGAGCTAGGCCTAATCGAGGGGGGTGATGAATAGAGAAAAGGGGGGTGATAATTAGAGAAAGGGGGGGTGATAAATAAGCTCGTCCTTGTACTTTCACAATAGCCATTGCCTCTGTACGCCTTAGGGTACCCGGAAGTATTTTCCTAAGGTGGCCCAGTGGACTATAGTTTCACGTCACTGAAACGTGTACACTTTTGTTCCAAGGTTCGCTGCCTCCACCAAAATCAGCCTGGCTTACACGCTGCCACCACCACACAACAGGCTGAATAAATATCTAGAAGGACTAAGATTGCAAGTTGTACCTTAAATAACGCCTTTTCACTCTTTGGAATATTTATATGCTATGGCGTTGTGGTTCTAATATATAGGGGGTTAGAAACGGGCCTCCGCGTCTACGCAGCGTTACTAAAGATAAATTTATACTTATTAGGATGATTTTAACTTAAACCTTAGATTATAGGAGGAAAGTAAATAGAAATACATTCTATTAGCCGTTTGCATAATCCAGCAACGGCGTACGTGGGAAACATCGACAAGAATGCGCCTCCCGCAAATTTGTAGCGGAAAGAGTGTCCAGGTTTCAGTGACTTAGTACTGTAGCAAATAAACGAAGAGCGAGTTATCAATAACATCTAAGCGGGAGACTATATTTGGCGGTGAGAAATCTTATATCTCATTTAGGCAATTGAGAGAGAACTGAGGGAAGCCAAGCGAAGCGCATCCACAAAATGCATTTGAGGACGATTGGTTATAGTGGCATTGTAATGAAACTGCAGGCAGACCATGAGGAACTTCGCCAAATCAAACTACTCGCAACACTGATATTCAGGCTATGCTAATCCGAAAGGCACTACCTTGATATCTTTGAGAGTCTTGCGATATCATGAATGTGATGCTCTGAGCATTTGCTCTACTATGTAGAGCTTGTATGAAAAGTGCTTCCCGATCTCTACCTATTCTGCCTTTGGCATAGTGGTATCCGGCTTGACGACGACCTTGCAATTCACCATAGCCCGACGAAGCAAATGCGTTGAGCCGGCCTCCAACCTATCTCGATTCGTTGTCAGATAGTCGAATCGATGGTTGCTGTTCGCACAAGCCGCTTTATCAAAGTCCTTCCAGGTAATTTGAATCGTCTCCAAGGACCTGCTAAGTTTCAGGCCCAGAATTGACGGGATGATGGCGACGTGGGTTTGGCGAAGATATTCTGTGCTATAAGCGACATCGACTGGGGCGTCCATCACCATTTTTCCCTTGCTGTTGAGTTCGCGGTCCGATAAAACAGAAAACAGTGTAGCGAGACTGAGATCGAAGTGCACGAGCTTGAGGGACCCCGACGCACAGAGTAGCGACATGGCGGAGTTGAGAGTGGTGTTTGCGGAACGCTTCACCCATTCAGGCTTGACCACGGTACCTCTTATATGCACGAGGGAAGATGCGCTGGTGGTTGCAAATTCCACGTGCTGGATGAGTACTCAGGTTGAAAATTGATGTGAACTCTGTCTTATTTCGGGGGCCCGAAGGCCAAACTATATACTACGTAGGAAGTGACTGTATGCATAGGCAGAAGCACTAATTGGAGGCAGCAGTAGGCAGCATTAGGCAGGGTAGGCCACCGTACCCCAACCCCTCTCTGTAGAAGTTGTAACTGGCTAGGCATGTAGGCAGCTACTATGCCAGCAACTCCAAGTCTGTACGTAGGTGACCGTGAACCGTATGAGTTGTTGATCCTAGGTTGTAGCTGTTACAACCCGAGTTCTGTAGCCTCAGTGGACCCCTGTTTTGGATTGATTTTCCGGCCCTGCAACGTAGTAGTGTAGGCCGAGTGGGAATCCTGCGCCGCTGCTAGTGTCTCGTGCCGTTGTATTCGGAACTTGCTGACTAGGTCTGCTAGGCTAGGTGCTGATTCCTTCGTGTCCGTTCGGCGTGCGATTTCCTGGCGCCAGTAGCCTGCGAATTCTGGATGTTTTTCCACCAGGGACAGTAGGAAATCGATTTGGGCACGGTTGTCGGCGGCCTCGGGCAGCCGTAGCCTTAATGCATCACTGTACAATGTTTCCCAGTCCATCAGCCAACTTTCCACAGTTTGTTCAGTAGGAAAGTGCTTCTGGTTCTGCCATAGGTTGTAGATTTCGTGCCGGCGTGCTTCATCCGATGGCGCAATGGATTTCTTGAGTTTAGCAAGTAGATCGCGTGCTGATGAGATGCCGTAGGTGTACGTAGTGTATTTGGCATCTATGGTTTGTAGGATGAAAATGCGTAGGTCCTGCATTGATTCCTTTTGCTTGTCGAATAGGGCCTTGTTGTTCTTGTATTCATCGTATGCCATCTTCCAGGTCATTTGCGCGGCGAATGTGCTGTCGTCAGCTGATGGGGGCGCGGGCTTCGAAGGTTCTGGAAGCATTTCATCGGCGTTCGCATCTGTTTCCGATGGGTCGATGATGCGCCAGATTTCCCTTCGTTCGGCCTTTGCCTGGATGATTTGAATCCAAGATTCCCATGCGGCTGGCGATGATAGAATGACATTTTCTGTTGGCATTGTGGATGATGTGATGGAAGACGTGATGGAATAATAACAAGGTTGGTTGTGGAGGATTGTGGATCGAGAGTCTATCGTCTGCTGATTTGCGTTGATCGGTGATGCAGGCGATGATCCGTATGAGTTTTCCGGGCTCATAACACTCAGGTTAAATTGATGTGAACTCTGATTTCTATAGACGTCTAGCTAGTTGTATATATACTAGGGGAAGGAAGGGGGGCCACCCCTGGGTGGCGCGCTAGTAAGTTCAGCTGAACACTGCACAGCTGAGTTTTCAGCTGGGCTCTCCACAGCTGAGATCTCAGCTGTGTTCTCTACAGCTGATGTTCGGAGTAGCCTTCTAGCATATGAGTTGTTGATCCTAGGTTGTAGTGCTGCAACCTGAGTGTCATGGCATTGCAGACGAAGAGACGGTCCACTTTCCCGCCATAATGTCCTAATGATATGAGCACTGAGGACGTATCGCATCATGCTCAGTTTTCAGTCAAGTATGCTGAAGTAGTAGGTCGGAAGAAGTGCGCCAGAAAATCGGCACGGTCGCGTATCTAGATTGTTCCGCGAGAAGGTATGAAGAGGTGCGCGAGATGTTCAAGTATGCAGCATGAGAAGCTCTGGTGGCTAAGGCGGAGAAGGAGAGGAAGGAGATGAAGGAGAGAAAAAAGGAAAACAAGAAGAAGAGGGGTTGAGGAAGCTGTTTGGGGCCTCGTCTTGAGTCGAAGAGTGTGGGTGAACTAACCTTTTTTTTTGAGATGTTTTGCTGTTCACAGGTCTTCTATGTAATGATACTGTCTAGTGCTAGTGGCTTAGCTACGTACGCCCTCTATGTCATATCAAGCTCATAGTAACGTGACACGCTCCAAACCACGTGCTTCTTACTAATACCCTTTTCTTTCGTCCTCCTACCTATATAAACCCATCACTCCTCTACCTGTCTCTCTGTCTCGACAGGAAGAGTGTGGAAACCGGCCCAGTCAAATCGCTTACTGCGCGAATCTATGGCTGGGCTGGGCCTGGCCTGTCTGGGAAACAAAAGCAAGAAACACCGTGCGTGATGGCTGCTCGGGTGGGAGATCAAAATCCTCACGAAAACAGATCCATGGTGCGAGCTGGGAGGAGGAGTAAAACCATGCAGAGCATTGAAGAATGGTGGGACTGTGGATCAAAATCAGCAAGTCCAGGATGCCATGGGATTGGGGTTGGAGGGTGGCTGGTGAGTTAATTCCATGGGGCTCGCAGTCACAATGGAGGGGAGGAGGCAGTGGGAGGGTAGTGGTGAGCTGCTTCATTGAGTTAACAATGGTTAGGGGGTAGTGTTAGGGTACGGATATAGTGAACAGTCTTTCATCGCTCCGAGAGGACTTTACGTGAAGTTCATGATGTTGAATATCTTTAGACCTAGTGGATGAGGATAGCATGCGGCGAGAAAGCTACTCACCATCACCTCCCACTGGATACTCCCCCCACTCGCCCATTGAATGCTGCGGCATTGACTATTGAACGCCCACCTCCAACAAGTCCTCTCATCAGTCTCTTCCGTAGTCGCTTTCAAACACATCCTCCACCCAAGCTCTTTCATGAGATCCTGAAGGACTTGTTTTTTTATCACACCAGAGCTCTATCCGAGCCCTCCCATCATGCTCTTCGGAGCCTGTGCTCAGAAAATCCCTCCGCCCGCCCCCCCCATGAGAACGCTCGGATTGTCCTTTTGAACACCCCCCCTCTCCACCCCCACCGCCCATCAGACGTTCAGTCACTTCATGTTGACACCACCCGCCAACCGCAGCCATGTTGGAACAATCTGAGGGTTGTTGCTCCCCCCACTCGTTCCCGAACCACCACCATGAAGAAAGAAGCGTCCAGCTTTTATACTCCCCTGGAGAAAAAAATTGGGAGGATTAGTCAGCGGCACGTGACTACGGACCGAAAGGGGAGCATACAAGGGGAGCAAGGGTCTTAGGGGAGCAGAGTATACGGCCTCGAGACTGAGCAAATAATGTGCCTAGACCTTTTCTCTTACTATAAGTCTCCGGCCTTCCTCGATTCTGCAACCTGGCAAGAGGAGGGATCGCGTTCTTTCAAATTCAAAAGTACTGTACTTGAGAGTCAACTGATGTGGGAGATCAACATTGTGGAAAATGTTCACGATGAGGGGGTGAGTTGTGGTCGGGAGGATCGACAGCTCTTAGGATCACACACAATGACGTGGTGTGTGTTGGGGAGGGTAGTATCAACAGATACGCACCTACAAAGGTACCGAACGTGGTGTCGTTTGTACCAAGGAGAAGATGGCGATGCGGGGCCTCTTTGCCTCCTTTCAACGCTCACAGTTGGTAGATGCTGGCGGTAGAATCTTACGCCATTGATAGAGCTGACTGGGTTCAGTAGCGTTCTCGGTTGTTTACTGGATGTGATAAAGATGGTTATAAACGGAAGGGGATACTCACCACCACTGTGCCCTAGAGTTCCTCCACCCAGGTTCTTCCACCACTCGACCCATCCGATGCCACGACCGTCTAGTTTCAACAACCTCCCTCCACTCCACCAGCCATGGGTCAGTCCAAGCGATCTTTTGACACAGCCCACCAACCGGCACCATGGTGGTCTACAATCTGTGAGATTTTGCTCCCCAACCACCCATAACTTGACGCCTCACTGTTTTTGACACCTCCCACAGACCACGCCATAGTTCTACTACCTTTGACGTTTTACTTCCTCCTCTCCCCGTCTACCTGAAGAAAGAAACCCAGATCGCGGAGGGAGGAACTCTTATACCTTCCGGCAGCAGAAACTAGCCGTCGATTACTCAGCCCCCCCATGACTGGCGAAGAGAAAGCGTGACTAGAGCGTGACCGAAACAGACTCCCTATGACCGGCGTGGTGAGCTGATAGGTGAGCACGTAGGTAAAGCACGTGGCGTGTCCATCTCTTCCGTATAAAAGAGGGATGTCGGTCCACCTTTCAGCTCAGTAGGAAGACCGAATACATCTACGGGGTTCAAAAATGGTCGACTACTGCGCTTATGTGGGGAATCAAAAGCACCTTCGTGTTGCTGGATGTAGTGTCTGGTGTCGAGGGGGAAAAGGGGGGATCAACACGTCCTCCAAATGTTGGCCATGGAGAGGGGGTTGGAGAGGGGGGTGGCGCGGCGGAACATGGGCTATCATGGTGACGATAACCATCTTCGGAAAATACTAAGGTCTAAGAGTGTTCCTGGGTAGACACAGCGAAGAGGTCCTGAGAAGGGTGTTGAAGAGAGATGGGTAGAGTAGCGACTGACTCCAACCAAAGTTAGTGAGATCTCCAACCAAAATTAGTGAGATAGAGTATGAGTGTCATCTTCAGCAAAACCCTCCATTTCATCGTGACGGAGTACGTATTCTTAGCCAGCTAGCCTACGGAGTATGGTACGGTTAGCTCGGCTACCTTGATATAGAACACGGTTCCTATACTTAGCCCTCACAGTTCTACGGTACGGCTACGTAAGCCTCCACACACACAGAGTATATATACGGCGTACGTAGCCTAGATAGATGCTCATCCAATACATCACTTACCTCGTTCAATGCATTGTTTCACCTCCATCCTCACTTTGATATACATCACCTCGTTTGAAGACAAAAGTAAACCACCATGATACTGTACTCGTAGTCATCCTCTCTTTGTTAAGAATAGACGATTCGTTACACCACCCCGCTATACTGCTACCGTTTCCTTGCTCAAATGCCTGCTTAGGCACACGTACGGTGGCGAGGATGAGGAGCTCGCGCTCGCGTTCCTCCATGCCATGCGCCCGCTACTGGAGCGCATGTAAATGCGAGGGAATTTTGTCGAATTTTGAGGGCTTGTGAGAGGTACGCAAGTGAAGAGAAAGTGCTGCTGCAGAATCGGAACGTCGACAGCTTGCGGAAGAGCTGGTTTGTCAGCTATGTAGCACCCACCAGCAAAGTCAAGAAAACACTCGGGGCCATAAAATTTTACTAGAAAAGCGTTTCGATGTGCGTCCAAGGCATTTACAATACTCCTGTGATAATCTACTTAAATGAGACTACCATCCGGCCATTCTCCACTTTCCCGGCTTTCATTAAGTCGATCATCTCGTTAAGGTCCTCGAGCTTGAATTGTCGAGGATGAATCTTTGGGAGAAGGTTTCTAGAAAGAGTGAAGTCGAGACATCGTATAGCAGACTCTGTTCCAGCAATCTTTGCGCCAATAAAACTATGTTCGTGTCAGCTGGAATATCGTGCAATAACAACATTGCTCATATAACATAAGATACTCACCTGATGTTGTTTCTGGAAAGATAAGCCGCGCTAACGGGGATTGGTCCTGGAGGCACACCAACGGCAATAATTCGTCCTTCTGGGGCTACCAATGGGAAACTCGCAGCGTATGCTGGAAGCGCTCCGGTAGTGACTATGAGACAGTTCAAGAGCTTGCCACCGTTCACCTCCCTCACGCGCTTGCACAACTCGGGGCTTGTCAGGCCTGAGGTATTGATGATGTGCGAAGCACCTGTACCGTCAGGAGCCTTACAAGCTTCCAGCTGCTCATCCCGCACATCAAGTGCGATAACAGTTGCTCCGAGTGCAGCTGCGTACTTAACAGCAAGCTGGCCTAGACCTCCAGCCCCGATGATAGCAATTGTCTCCGCAGGTCTGATTTTGGCGCGTTCCAATGCGTCCCACACTGTGATACCAGCACAGAAGACAGGCGCCAAGCGCTCGAGAGGCACGCCATCAGGTGGTGTGACCGGAATAGCCAGGGATGCATCAAGGGCGCAATATTCGGCGAAATATCCTGGGGCATTGATACCCTTGGCTTTAAGTGTGTCACAGTACTGCTTGCCGTAGCTACAACCAGAGCACTCTAGACAAGCGCCGTGCCATGCAGTGGCGCCGACAACATCACCGACCTTAAAGCCATATGAGGAGGCTCCATGGCCGAGCGCCGCGACAATGCCTACTGCCTCATGGCCTCCAATGATTGGGAAGACGCCAGGCCCG
This sequence comes from Mytilinidion resinicola, assembly GCF_010093595.1. Taxonomy (NCBI): domain Eukaryota; kingdom Fungi; phylum Ascomycota; class Dothideomycetes; order Mytilinidiales; family Mytilinidiaceae; genus Mytilinidion; species Mytilinidion resinicola. The sequence continues at coordinate 870,021 of NW_022985451.1, read as the reverse complement.
TACTCTCCTGATATGACCCCAACGTCGGAATGACAGAGCGATGTCGCTCGCATCTTCAAGAGGAGTTCGCGCTCTCCCGGGCTTGGTACTGGAACGGTGTCGAATGTAGCAGGATGGCCGGCCTAGTGTTGAACATTGTCAGTATATAACGGAATTATTGTGAATAGTCATATCAAGCATATATCTACAAATGCATAAATTTAATACCTGGTGATACACAGCGGCCTTCATTGTTTTAGGAATAGCTGACACATTATCCACATCGTCTAACGACATGATGGATATAATTCGGGGAAGATATGAAGAGCAGAATCGTAATGCTATTAGGAATGCTAATCTGCTCCGATAATAGAGTAGCTTTAACTGTAGACGGGCGATAATATTGACGTCCCAACTTAACGAAACTCTTGAACTGTGGGATCACGCACTATAAGTGCAGTAACAAACACAGTTCCGCAACAAATCCGCACCAAATCCGCAAGATAATGTGGGGTAATGTAGAGTCTAACTTCGGTAGGGATACTATGCAAAATATGCGAAGCTTACCGCGAATAGTTCTCTTACACCCTAAGCTTTGTACCCCGCACTATGTACAATAACCGACGCCTCTAATTTTTGCCAGATCACAGACCTGTCCAGTCACTATTTTATTATTCACGTTTCCTAAACCCGTTTTGCCGCCAGGGGATGGAGCAAAGAGGTGGCCGATAGCCGTGACGGGACGTGGTGATGGAGAAGACCTGTTGCGCGCGGCTTGGCTATTTTCTCTGAGGTGAAAAAGAGGGATTGGCAAAGCAATGAAGATTGAAAGTGCGCTGGTAGAGTTTCTTATTCTACCACAGTCCTCTCTAATCTGAAGAGCTAAATTGACACCTATGTTCACACTTGCCTCGCTCTATTAAATTGTGGTTTTAGAACCTTAAGAGCCCTCACCTCTAACATACTAGGCTTATATTATTACTCTTCTATTATGAATTTATTTAGCTTGAGCCTTACTGTGTACTATTCTAAAGATTGTTTAGTAATGGTACAGCCTCTGGACCTCGAGGGGACGTTGGGAACCCTATCAGCCACTCGTGGCTCTACCCTTGCATGGATGATAAAGTGGCGCAGATCAGCCTTAGGCTGTTATCCATCGAGGGTAAGTTTACTCGAGAATTAGGGGCCTGAAACTGGGACCTAGCAGGCCTACGGGCCCATTTCTGGGCCTTCCGAGGCAGGATGAGGACCCCAGTCTCAATCATCCCTATCGAATACAGGGCCCAAAAATGGGTTCCAGCGAGCTGCTCAGTCTCGGCTCAGATGCGCTTAGTCTCTGCTCAGGATGCGCTCACCCAGCACAGCCACAGCTCAGGCTGGAGCGTGAGCAGCTCAGGTTCCTGGACGGGAAAGGAAATTGCTTGGGTGCACATTGGGATATCGTACTACCTATTAGGAGAAATCGAGAGGCTTTCAGTCAGGAGCACGTGAGTGAGGGTAGATCACGTGGTACCAACTCGCGACGAAAAGAAGACAAATCAGAAATACCGAGGAAGAATAAGCGGGATATATCGGAAGTCATTTGAAATCACACTCACGCAAAACCAACACAGCTCCAATGCACCATAACAGTCTCGAATTATTATCTCCGGACATAGTTCGGCAGAAAACCCTACTTTCCACTATCATCCTCTCCTTTCCTCCCCTGCTTCAATTAAGTAAATAGCTACTCTGTCCCAGGAAAATGTTGGAAAATGCAAGACATGACCCTTTTGTCCCCCGTTGAATAAAAAAAAAGTGTGATATAGGACCAGAAATCCGGAAATAAGGACCGCCGGGACGCTTGAAAGAAGGAACGAACTGGATCAAATGGTAGACGCGCTCGCCGTGTATGCATCGAAGGGAGTGTGGTATAGAGGGTTAAATCGTGTGATATCGGTATCGGCGTGGATGTCGAGGACCTAGCGGGAGGCTGTATACGGGAAAACTCTGAGATGGTGGTTCGGAGTAAGGCAAGATCGAATCCCGGACATGGGGATGGTAGTTGTCTACAACACAAGTGCGAAGCCAGCGAAGAGCCCAGCAAACACAACGGCAAGACCATAACTGCTTCCGACTTGCATGGCCGTCGTAGCAGCACCCTTCTTCGCAGATCCAGTGCTTGTGGCTGCAGCTCCGCCGAAACCGGTGTAGACGGCGCCGGTGGCAGTCGTCTGGGCGTTCGTTGCAGCGGCGCCCGTGCCGGTGGGCTTGGAGGTTGCGGAAAGGGTGCTGCTGTTGGCTCGGACGGGGCTCTGGGCGCCGCAGGGGTGGTTGGCTCTGTGAAAGAATTAGATTGAGGTCTCAGAAAGTCAAGATGAGGGTTGAAGAAAGGAAAATACGAACCTGCAATCGTTGGAGCAAGCGTTGTCCTGTCCACAGCCAGCGACGCACTGGTTACCCCATTCCTGGCAGATGTAGAAGGGCACAGTCTGAGAGTACTCGGTGATGTTTGGTGTCTCGCCTTTATCACAGACGCAGCTGAACGTGAGTGTGGTCTGGGAGATGTTAGCTCATGAAGAGACTGAACTCCAATGCTTGGGATACGGAGACAAGGAAAGCTTCTGGGTTCTATAGACTGCTACACGGTACTTCCTCGGCTCCATTATCTGCTACGGGTGTATCCCTATATCTTATTTAGATACGAGAACCGGTAGGATCAAATGTTGCCAATGAGCTCCACTAAGCATCGAGACCCCGCAGAAGCTTCCCGATAGATTGAGCTTACGGGGTCGCAGGTGTTGGACTGGGTGGAGGCGGAGTTCTCGGGGTATTGGAGGCAGATCAGAGGGCACTCGCTCGTTTGCTGGTTACACCAGAACTCTGTCGGGTGTTAGGTTTGTTTCAGCTAACATGTAGAAGATGGACTCACGCCTGAGGGAGAGGCTGACGGAGTTGGGGTCGATGGAGTATTGCTCTTGGGAGTAGGTAGAGCTGACTAGGGCGAGGACGCCGAGGGCAAGTGTCGAACGCATGGTGGTATTAATGTGAAGTTGGGGTTTTTTTTACTGAAGCTAGAGAGTGCTGTTAGCAGATGTTGAGACGGAAAGATCCAGGAGAGTCGGGTTGGAAGGCAGTGGTTGCCGGGGCGTCGAGGAATGAAGAGCTCACTTCTGTTGCTGGCAACGATGGCACGGACAGCACAGGCACGGACAGCGACAGTGGAATGAAGCGGTGATTACAAGACGATACGGGTAGCTGCTGAAACGACGGAAGGCGGGGAGAAGAAGAAGAAGTCGCTGCAGAAGTCAAGTCGAAGCACCAAAGCGAGTGTGGTGGTGAATGGTTGCAGTGATAAGGGCAGCGGGCTGGGGGTTTAAAAGGGAGGTGAGCTTGGGGAGCGCTTGATCGATCGCGCACCCTTGCTTCCAATTGCTGGCTTGAGTCGCCTCAGCGCGCGCCATGGTCGGCCGGTGGTCTTTTTCTCCGCACCGCGGGCTGGATGCGAGCGCCACGGCCGCTCCGGGCTAGGCCGCCGCGGTGGAGAGTGGCCGGTCATGTCTGTTCTGTTTGATGCTGCTCGGCACGACGCCCTTTCGCGGCCGTGCGGCTGTCGAGAACACCAATTGGCCAATCAGCGGGCCGCCTCAGCCGTCAGAGTCACCCCGGCGTGCATCGATATTTCCAGGGTCTGCCGGTCTTGTCCCCATTGCGACAAGCTTGAAGCAGCTATCCCCAATCGTGGGTGTGGTGGTGACTTTCTTTGTCGCTCCACCACCTCTACATCCCTCTCACCGCTCGACAACCCGTCTCTCGCCCCGCAGCTGCATAGATAGTAGCAACAAGCCGGACTGCCGCGTCCTACTTGATGGATGGAGTCTGCGGGCTCTGACACCCCGCCGCAGAGCCGCCACGCTGGTCATGGCGCGACCCAGTCCTCCGACCCAGCGGGCATCGTGATCCCACCGTATTGGCAGCAGCATCAGAGGAGCACCAGCAACGTCTCGGTCGACAAGGCCCAGTCGGCCCAGATCACCCTCGAGGACCACACCGACGAGGGCTCCGAGCAGTGCAAGGCCCTGTGGGCAAAGCGTGTGACGATTGACGACTACGTCGTCGTCAGTGGCACCACTCCGGGCGTGGGCGCCTATGTCGTCTGGAACTGCACCGTCGAGACCCTGGATGTGAGTGGCCTCCTGCTGCCCTCTGCGCGTTTTGATTCCGGACGCTATGTATATGCAACTCGCCTCCGTGCTAACCACCTGCAGGGCGGCCCCATGAAGATAATGAAGAGGTAGTCGAGAGCCCACCGTCTGCTTCTCTGTTGCTACCACTCACTCTGCTCAGGTACTCCGAGTTCGACGACCTGCGCAACAAGCTGGTGAAAACATTCCCACATGCCGGCGCTGCCATGCCGCCGTTGCCACCGAAGAAATTCATCTGTACGAGCTGCCACCCTTTCACTCCACCCCTCACCCTCCACTTGCCTGAACGGGCCAATCTAATGTATTGGATCACAGCACGCTTCCGCCCGAGGTTTCTGGAGCGCCGGAAAGCTGGCCTTTCTTACTTTCTCAAGTACATGCCCTCGGCCGCCGTTGCCGTGATATGCGGCTAGTGATATCGATGCACCCCGCTGACTATTTTTAGCTGTGTCTTGCTCAACCCCGAGTTCTCTGCATCTCCCGTGCTCAAGGAGTTTCTCTTCTCGTAATCTTCCCGTCGATAGTTAATACTCCCGTCTTGCGAGCGAGAGGTAGCTCTGATTAATCTCTAATGTAACGTGGCTGTTGGATTGGGCTGGATGGATGCCGCCACAGTGGGAAGACTGACAGACTACTGAACGTTGATGTGCAACACGAGTCTGTGCAACATGTCAGGATGATCGGATGGCACGATCAGAGATGGGTGGATGTCTCAGATGAAAACTAACAGTCGACTGTCGGTAAAGTCGTGGTCTGCGGAACAAAGTGTGTGTATATATATATAAAAGACGAGTCCACATCACACCAGACGTGACCTCAATTTAATATTGCTATGCATCTCATTTTGGTGGCGGCTGGCGGAGCCGAAAACTTGCCTCCTCTTCCAACGTTGATCAATGCTTCTATCGCGCTCCAAAGTCACCGCTAGCCGTGATGTTGATTCCAGCACCTCTAGCAGTGTAGAATTCTCGCAAATTCTTGCTACAATCTGGTGTGAATGCTGAAAGGTGAAGACATAGATGAGAACATGTGTGAATCGTCACTGTAACGCAGTGAAGCCTCCAGCTTCCTCCACCTGCTTTCGGCAGAGGGCAGCCCCTAACGTCAAGGACCCCATCGCCGAACGGGCCCTTCAAGCCAAACACGCCCCAATTGCCGGGTCCCTCGCAGGCGTCGCAGTAAAATGCCCCGTCCAACACAACATAACCATGACAGACGAGTCCCGGTCAACGGCTCGATCGTCGCGCAGAGTCGCGAAATCTGTTCCTAAACCTCCCGCGCCGGACTCACACGCACCCACGCCGCTATCCACCAGCACCAACACCACGGCGCCCAGACGCCCGCCCAAGGGCAAAACGCAAAGGACGCTTGAAGAGACGCTGGCGCAGCCCTCCTCCAACACGGTCGCGCAGGTCCTGATCACCACGCGCAACAATGCTCGCAAGCGACCTCAGCCCTCCCTCGACGCGCCGACCGAGCGATCGAAACCGCCTACCAAGGTCTCCCTAATCCAGCCTCATGCGAAACTCCTACAGACTACAAACGGCGTACAGACCGTCCTCCCGCTACGCGACGACGATGTACACTCTGGCCGCTCCACGCCGCAGACCAATGGCGAGGGCAGCCTGCTCGCGGTGCCCTCGACGTCACGCGGTGGGCAGGAGAAGCGCACGCTGAGGTCGCAGGACGGTGGATCGCGTCTGAAGAGCGACCTCAGCATCTACTTCCCCAATTACGACGATATCATTGCGGACGCGCCCAAGCAGCCTGGTACTCCTCTTCGCGTTGCATCTGAACTACGTCACGCTGACACGCGCAGAATTCCTCGAGCCAGACACCCTCATCTACATCGTCGACGAAGCCCTCAAAACACCCAAAACGCGCAATGCTAGCTCGACACCAGCTCTCAGGGCCTCAATCAGCCCGACGAGAGCGCGAAAGAAGTCGGTTACCTCGCTTCCGAATGGTGTCGTCCTCGCGTCCTCGAGTAAACAACCGCCCAACCGCACCTCCACCCTCTACCAAGTCGTCGACTACACCGCCAGCGACCGCCATGCGCCTAAGAAGCCTACCACAGACCCCCTCGCCGATGCACACTTCTTCACTGCCCACCGCCGCGCCGAGCGCAAGGAGAAACAGCTCCGCAACATCGAGAAGGAGCGCGCAATGCACGAGAAAGTCCAGCTCGAAAGGCTCCTCGACGGCCTCCAAGGCCCAGACTGGCTAAAAGTAATGGGCATAACCGGAGTCACCGACGGCGAGCGGAAAGACTGGGAACCAAAGCGCGACTACTTCGTAGCAGAAGTGAAAGCGCTGGTCGATAAATTCCGCATCTGGAAAGAGGAGGAGAAGCGGTTGAAATCTGAGCGCGAAGCCGCCCTTCTCGCGAGAGAAGAAGAGGAGGAAGCGAACAGCAACGAGGACGGTGAAAGCCCGGCTGAAAGCGGGACAGTCCCTAATCCTACGGATGTTGACGCATGGGCTGCGCTTCAGCTCCAAACTGAGGCTGCGGCTACGGCGTCTTCGTCACATCCGCCTCCAAAACGGAATCGAAGACCAGCACATCAGAATTCTTCTATCCTACTACCACCACCACCTCTTGAACCGCCAAAGCCCTTTACGAGCTTTTACGCGAAGCCGCATCTGCGGGAGGCGGCTTTAGGGAAGAGTCGCCACGGGCGGAACGTGACAGCGTTTGGACAGCCGTTGCCGGAACCGCAGGAAGAGGAGTTTGCGCTACCGCCGGAGTATCTGACGGAAGAGGCGTTGAGAGCACATGCGCGGAAGCGGAGGCGGGTGCGTAGGGATAGAGACAGCATAGGTGGAACCGCCAGTACCCCGGTGGGGAAGGGGAAAGAGAAGGCAACAGATGGTAAGGGCGGCGGATAGGGTGGTGGGTGTCTATGTCATCACTCCGGAGTACGGTGTTTGGGATCTAGCTCGGGCTGGCTGATGCCTGGTTTGTTTGAGGGGATATCCCACGGCGTATGGGTGTTTATGTATAGGGTGCGTGGATGGAGCGACACTAGCCTCCTCCTTCCTCCAGGAGGCACAGTGCGTGCGCTGCTCACAGGGGTTTGGATCCGGCGTTTGGGATGGTTGTGCTGTATTATAAGTACTAGCCGGAATACTAAAGACATTGCCCGGCCTAGGCGATATGAAGTAGCTAGCACGTCTTTCGTCGTTTGTTCTCTCGCACCTTTCCCTCATTTCCTTCTCTGTTTCCCATTGTTTCGGTTTGGCGTGTCTTGAAGCATGAAAACTCAAGCGACTGATTTCCAATCCTCGCCCCTCTTGACGCTTCCAAACCAATCCCCCGATCCGCCGCAAGCGTTTTCCCTTCCACTTCTTCGGATCCGGCGGCTCCTTCGCCAGCTGAGAGCCCCCACTGACCCTCCCCCCCCCCACCCCCCTGGTGATACAATTGTGTAAGTCTCCTGCAAAAGTACCTTTCAACACTCCACTGCCACACGCTGACCTTATTGATCATGAGGTAGCATCCTCGAACCCGGAAAATATTATAGACGCCCTTCGGTGAGTACGGTTGTTGTAGCTGGATGAGGGGTACGCGGTACGCAGATTACGCCTGCACGTTGTGAGTTGTGACGAGGCCTGCGGAACTGTGGAAGGTAGTAAGAAGTAGCGTTTAACAGAGTCACTGTCTGTGGGAAAGCGGTGGAGTTTGGAAGGGGTCGGCGTGCGAGATTGATACGGTTCTGTGCTTTTCGTCTTCGAGGATGGGGATGGGGGATGTGATTTGGGGCCTGGGGTTGGGAAGGGAGGTCTAGAGGGTGGGTATTGAGGCCGTTGTTGTGAGGGAAAAACAGAGCTTTAAAGAGAAGAGTCGAGGCGAGGTGGGAGGTTCTGCGGTTTCAGGGCCGCAGACACATGTCTAATGCTCAAAGCTTCTAGGTGGTGAGAGTTGCCGTTTTGTGGAGAGCGTACTTCTGGATAGGAAAGGATGAGTTTGGATATGGGTGAGGGGTGATGAAGCCGCTATGCCTGGTGCTGCTGATGACTTCTCCTTCAGATCATTCCGACCTAATCTATAGCGTTCGGGTAATGGCATGATGCTTTTAGAGCAGTATCGGGATGGTGTTCCCAGGAGGTAAGTCTTGAGAGAACCGTGTGTATATCTTTTGCACTCAGCACACACATTGATGCATGGTGCTGACTAACTTGTGTAACCTCCAAGGCTGCCAGCACACCTCGCCGCAAGCACAGCCTCGAGCCCACAGATGGACGTTCTACTCCATTATTAGCAAATCATCGAAGTAAGCTCACATTCATCTCACCATCATGAGTGAGACCTTCGACTGGAGTTTCCCAGGTCTTGACAAAGCTCACTTCACTGCTCTCGCCAATCTTCTCTCCCTTAGGAATGGCGGGCAAGTCGAAGAGGCTTGGCTGCCCGACGATGTACTGGAAGAGTACTACGACGACGAGTCAGATACAGCTAGCGTTGACACTGCAAATGCTCATTAGATAGCGTATTCCGGGCACGACAGGCTTAAGAAGAAGTTTTTGGACTGTCTCGCCGAATTCGCTGCGAATAGAAAAGGTGGGAGGGCTGTTGTAGCCACAGCCATGAAAGAGTCGGAGGATAGTGTGACTTTATGGATTGCGCGGAATGAGGGGTTTCCGGAGCTAGAGAGACCAGTTTATGATAGGTTGGGCAAGCTGCTGGGGAGGTTGTCCGGTAGCCAGGGTAAGCAATGTATCCAATAACCACTTCGGAGAAGACAGCGATATTTACGTTTGCAGGCTTGGGGGAGGAAGCTGTCAAGAAAGAGCTCTGGAATGAGATGCTTGCATATCATCAAGATCGTATCCAGGGTGACTCTATCCCTAGTTTGAGAGCTGATTTCAAAGCTCTGGGTAACAGTATGTCGATTGGAAACCATACGACCTTGGAGAATGAGCTCTTAGACTTTCGGCAGCTGCTCTTTGACGTCGCAAAGACGGGACAGTCTACAACTGACCAATACAGCAAGATTGCCACATCGGCATACGAATTGCGAATGAGGAAGAGAACCGGGGAAGCACTGTACAGCTCTCCAGGTGCTACTTCAAAAACGAAGAAGCTCTGGATGGACATCTCTCTGCTCGCTAGACTCCGAGTCACGTTTGAGAAGTTCGGAGAGACTGCGCTCGCTTTCCCGAGCTTCAACGAAGTCACCATTATTCTCCTGCCTCGCGACTCGACATCGATCGCATCGCCCAAATGCTCTCTGAACTTGAAGCAGACGTTCGGCATCCTAAACCTCAGCCTAGATGGTGACACCATCGGGAGCGTGCTACTCAACAAATGTAACGTAAAGAAAGCTGGAAAAGAATTCACTATCCGACAAAAGCAGAGACTTAACACACACTGCGAAGTCCAACTGCTCCTTTTTCTGTCCCGCAACGAGCCGTCAATTCATACGATACTACCATACTTTGGATGTAGCAAGTATAGTTGCTTCGCCTGTGCTCGATTACTCAAAGCCCATGGGAAGTTTGCTACGAGGGGCTGCCATGGGCGTCTCTTCAAATCATGGAGTCTGCCTGAGGTAGCCGAACTTCGACCGGGACAAGCAGATCAAATAGGCAAAGCTTTAGTACAGGTACAGAAGGACATCAAAAGGGAACTGAAGTCTGCTATAAAGAGAAATGTGCTTCCAGCCAAAACCTCTGCTATTGGCGGAAGTAGTGTTTTTCCTTCGGCGGCGAAGCACTCACGACGAGAATCGGATGTCGAGCGATGGAGGTTAGAATCCGAGCAAAAACGAGTTGCTGAAGCGTTCAAAAGGTAAGCAAACACACAGGCCCCGTCGAGTTGCCGAGTAGAGAGCAGTCGTGCTTCAAAGCTGACCATAGAGACAGGATGACGCTTGAGGAAACTCAGTCCATTTCCCATATGCCGACAACGACGTCGTTATCAGAAGATACCTGGCTAGGGTATCATCAAGAGCTTGACGAGGAGTTGGGCGAATGTCGGCACTGCGATAGAACGACCTCCCGAAAATGCAGCGTTTGCAACAAAGATTTCTATTGCAGTGAATTATGTGAACAGAAAAGATCCGGATATCATCTCTTCACCTGCGCCAGGCGTCCTCTCACATCCGCCGACTTCCTGTGGAGATTTCTCGTCCGAGACGAGCTCCCCACCGACGCAGACACAGAAGTTTTCGAAGACTTCGGCTTCAGCCATCTCCCATCTTTCGCGGACCGATCCAAACTTCTAGGGCTTTACCAAGGCCTCTATCTCTTAGGAGAGGTGACCGCGGAGGACCTCCACAAATGGCGCACCGAAGGTACCCTCATCGCTAACATCAAGGCCTTCTACTACCGCATCCCTGAAGCCTCCCGCGGCGGCTACTTTCCCTGGTTCTTGAAGCACACCCACATCCTTGAGAGTCCCATATCCGGCAAGGAGGCAGCGGAAAGCATGATCACCACGTTCTTCGACCAAGCGTGTACATACCTGGACCCCGAAGACCAGGGCAAGAAGCCGCAAGAATTGAAACCGGACGCCAAAGCCGCGTGCTACATTATGCTGGCAGAGGTGCTGCACATGGGGCATCCAAACCCCATTGAAGAGAACTAGTATACCTTCGGCTTCTGCACATGCCAAGGCGAATACGAAGAACGGGCGCTTGGAGGGATATATGGACGCCTTCTTATCGGTGATAAGCTCTTCCACGATGTTGGGTTAAACGACAGTAATACAACAGCTACCTTCACGGAATTTTGGCGGGCGTACGAGAGTCAGGCTCCCTCATCAAGCTCATGGATTCCCATGGCTTGAAAGGGCCCTCGTTCCGACATCTCGAGTCTTTTCTCTCAGTCCCACCGTCCGGACCGCATAAGTCGGTGTGGGGCTTGAAACAATTCCTCGCCATCAGTCAACCTACCGAATATCCGCCTGACGCATCTATCCGATTTGATTACGGATTCAAGAATTGTCGGAACTTCGAGGAGACGTGTACGTTGATGGAGATATACAAGCAGTTGCTGCAGCAGGCAGATCCGCTGGATTTGCATGAAGCATGCCTAGCTGGTAAGCTATTTGAGTTTGCGGAGAAATTTCATAAGATCAAGGAGGAATGGAGGAGATTGATGGAGACCATGTACCCGCTTTAGGAAGAGATCGACGGACGAGGGTCGGATGGACCTAGGACGGGAGGATGTTGGTGATGATATTGCGGTCCCACGACGGGATGAGAATAAGTCCCTAATCCCCCAAATACACGCGGCGCTCCCTAGCTGCCTCCTTTCGAAGGGGATGGTTCTCAAAACTTCATGAGTTCCTGTTTCCACAAGTCCAATGCTTTCTGATTCTTAAGGTGTTAAAAATACCCCCTTACAATCCTGGATGTAAATGAGTGCAGCTTCCTATCATCATCTTCACCCTTCTGCGATTCTCGTCCGAACGTGCGGCCGAGACACAGTCTACAAAACACACTCTTCCACCACACCCAGATCAAAAACTGCAATCATGGAAGAGTTTCTCATATTCAAGCCATACCTACAAGATTGAAGCGGGCCCCAACCATCGCCGCGCCCTGGCCCCTGCCAGAACCGACAGCTATATGCAGGGTCACATTGAAACATCACAGAGAGTAGATACTGAGATCGAAAAGAAAACTAGCGCCTACCTTGGAGCGGGCCCCAACCATCGCCACATACTCCGGTCCGTGCCAGCCGATAGCTATATGCAGGGTCCCATCTACGAGGGTGAAGGGGTGGAGCGTGAGAGGGATGGAAGAAGGGAAGGGTTAGGGGAGAAAGGGTATGAGGGAAGGGTTAGGGAGAGAGAAGGGGTAGGGAAGGGAAAGGGTAGGGAAAAGGTGGATGGAAGGTGGATAAGTAATTGAGAAGGGTTAAGTGGGTGCGGTGATGTGGTGGTGGTGGTGGTGGTGGTGGATTGGTTTTAGTGTGATATGTTGAGAAGTTGCTGTGGAAGGAGGAAAAGGGAGTTTAAACACCTCTACCGACTGCGGGAAGCGGGGAACACTGAGGGTGAATATGGGAGGGTAGGCGTGCGGGGCGTTATTGAATGCCATGGGTAAGCGTGGTGGTGGGGGCAGTAGAAGATGTCGGTCGCGGTGAGTGGTGAATGCGAGGAAATTGGCTCAATACGCGTCATCAAGGCAGAGATTGTAGAAAAAGTTGGATTTAAGTGCTCGTGCTCGCTATCGAGAAGACTTCATACCCTTCCACACGCGAACCCTCCCATTGCCCGCTATCTCCATCCTGAAGAAAGAAGAATGCAGAAAAAAGATGAAGTCCGATTCTTCGTTGAGACTGTTATGCGGTTATGCCCAGGGATGCTTCCGTTTGCTTTCCACCCACGACCATCGCTCACACGACGGAATCCATCTCATTCTACTCGGATCTAAGCGCCCTCTGCCCAAGGTACTCATCGGCGACGGCACAGGTCCGACTTTTTACTCCAACAGCCCCCTAGAATAGGCGATATCTGAGGCCATCTGCCAACTTCAGTTCTCATCCCACGAGCTCGTGGAGCCTAATTGTTGCTATCCTGCGAGCAACGTTTCGCTGGCCGAAGGCCATGAGCTTGAATGTGTTCGAGGTATTGGGTCGATTTTGACAACGTTCAGACGGTTCCGTTGATCGTTATTGTATTCTCATCGGGTTTCCGTGCCGGGAATTCGATCATGCCGCGCATTCTGTCTCGAAAGGAGGACTGCATCACGGACACGAGGTGGTCGATACCCATGGAAGCAAAGCGGTAGACAGGGCCAATAAAATCACGGCCTGGTCGGACAGGGTTTTTCCACCACATCGAAGATCTTTCCAAGCTCCAGCGAGCGGCAAAACGCGAAACAGCGTGCGAGGGTTGAATCGTGTGACAAACGTTACCCATATAGGTTTCGAGAGGCACAGAAAGTGAGGTAGTGACATGTGGCCACTATCAACCCGCATTTGATGTAGACCCGTTGCTATTGTTGGTATGATTGGCCAGGTTGCTCAGGGTACTCCTGATGCTTTCAATCCTGCTGGTCTGGCTGTTTCGGCGGCTCTGGTTGGTGGGCATCGTCTCGCCACTCCTCCGCTCTAACTCGTCACTGTACTTCGGACACAGCTCATACGGACGGTCCTGATACTCCTTCTTCTTCCAGAAATCACTAGGCCCATCGTGTCGAATCGAGTCAGAGCTCTCTGGGTCAAAGCGGAGACCACCAGCCATTCCGTGCTCCTCGAAGCTGCCTGGGGGAGTTTGATCTTGAGTTTCTTTTCTAAACCCTAGCTTCTTCAGTGCATCGTATAAAAAGTTGGTGATGGCGATTGTATATCGGCGTGGGGCGTCTACTGCGGGTTTGGAAGCTGTTTGAGCCAAATCTGGCATAGATTTTGCCCGCACATGCCTCGGGAGATTATCCGTAAAAAGAGCATCTTGCTCACACACTGCAAGTGGGTCTCCGTTGCCCAAGGGCTCTGACCTCCCCCTCTCGAAGTCCTCTTCCATCTTAGCCTTTCCCTTTCCCTTGTCTATCCTGGGGCCGAGGACCCACACGCTTGCTCGACGACGGAAGGAAGTCTTTCGCCGTTTCGGGCTCGGCGCCTCTAACCACAATGGATCGTTCTGCGGGGTGTGTAGCGATTGAACTGTACTAGGTCGATGCGCTCGCTGCGAATCGAAGCCATTCCGTAGAGGCAGTCTGGCGATCGCAGAATTGCGTTTGACGATTACAGAGTGAGCAGGAGAGTTTGCTGGAGGTACATCTGCGTCAAACAGGTCGTCCACAATCCGTTGTCGTTTTGCATAATACACAGCCATGTTGCGAGAGAGACCTTATGCGATAGTACAGTACGAAATAGAAGAAGTGGCAAAGATCTCTGCGGACGATTCGAGAACACAGGAAAAGGGATCCATGGGGTGGGAAGCAATGCTTTTGAGTAGGGAAACACAGGAGGCTGGGACCGGCGCCAATTTGGACACTACTACGTCGGAATTGGAGGCCGACGAAACACGATACCGTGGGTAGTAGGTGTGCCAATTACGACACTTGCCTTTAGGGAGGCTTTAGGAGGTAGATCAGCAGTATGTCGAATCGAAGTTCATGTTTTATTTAGCTGCCAATGCCACGAAAAATAGTTTTTAGAAATCCATCACACGGAAGCAGGTTCAGGTTGCACCTCTTTACATGACATCTGATTCGCTCTCCTGCTATGCTGAGCCTTGGAAGTACTCAAGGAGCATTCCGAAACTGCATACTCTGACGCGAGAAAGTTTGAGTTGTGGATACGCCAAGTTGAGATTTTCTGGGTCGATGATGGGGTCGAGGGGTTCGGACCGAGCCATTGAACCAAACATGCATAGAACTTAGGAACTATTGGGTCTTTCCGAGTAGATTTGAAGTAGCTATGCGAACCATTCGTCTTAAAGTATTAGGTCTCTTTGGAGACAGTTATTTGAGGACCCATTTCGGCGTCTTCTTCGGCGGTTTACTGGGAATCCAGACGTTGTCTCCGTGGGGAATTTCATGGTAGACAGCTTCTAGAAGGGCTCTAAGAGAGTTCTAGTGTGATAAATGAGGTCTGCGTCGTTTCCTAGCTCGAAGAAGATGATCATGTAGATGTGGTGCTGAAGGAGAGATGGGATAAAGTCGAGGTATACGGCATACTAGAGAGATGGTTGTAGCAGCTCGCGGTCCAAGCTTCTTCTTCAATGACACCACCAAAACCATCAACCCTCTTGTACGTCAACTTACCTCTTCCACTAATGAACTCTATTCAATTAGGCTTGTAATGCCACCTCGAATACCGATCCGGTCATACGTGCCTCGCCGTGTATTGAGAGCCGTCCACGCACGCAGTTTTGCGTCTACAGCGGCGAACCCAGAGCTTTACGATGTAGTTTGTGTAGGTGGAGGCCCGGCCGGATTGAGTTTGCTCACGGCATTGCGTATGTGGTATTGGGAATGGAAGGTCTTTTACATCATGAGCTAGTCCTAATAGCTTTCAGGCGCCTCAAAAACGACATCAAACCTCAAAGTTGCCCTGATTGAAGGACAGGACTTGCAGAAGAACCAGCTTAAGAACGCTTCGCCTGATGTATTCTCGAACCGGTGTAGTTCCCTAACCCCAGCATCTGTAAAGAACTTGCAAGGTACAAGAACTTCCCCAGTAGAGAGTTGTTCCTCGACGCTGATGCTGATTTCTGGGATAGATATCGGAGCATGGTCCCATGTCGACTTGTCACGCGTCCAGCCGTACCAGGAGATGCAAGTATGGGACGGCGTGAGCGACTCTAGAATCTCCTTTGACTGGGACTCCGCACGAACTCCCTGGAAACCACGAAACCCTTCCCAACCTACCACGATTGCCTACATGATAGAAAACCTCAACACAACCACCACACTGCTCTCTCGACTATCAGAACTCGGCGGTGTAACCACACATTCCCCCGCGCGTGTCGAGTCGATTGAGCTTGGACAAGAGACGCCTGATCTAGACTTGCGGTCATGGCCGGCGTTGACATTGAGCAATGGCAAGACGCTGGCAGCACGGCTGCTGGTAGGAGCTGATGGAGCGAATAGCCCTGTCAGAACATTTGCGGGAATACCAAGTCGTGGTTTTGATTACAACCGACATGGTGTAGTCGCATCGTTGAAGCTCGAAGGCCTAGGCTGGGGCGGAAAGGACCATAAGATTGCGTACCAACGCTTTCTACCCACTGGCCCGGTTGCTATGCTCCCTCTTCCGGGCAACATGGCTACGCTTGTGTGGTCGACAACGCCAGAACGAGCTGCGAAATTGAAGTCGTTATCTTCGGTAGACTTCATAGCCATGGTGAACGCGGCGTTTAGACTTTCGACCGTCGATTTGGATTATCTACATACGCTACAGGAAGGTCAGCAGGAAGAGGTTGCGTGGCGAGAGCAACACACGCCTGTCAACGAAGGAAATGTCCCGATGAAGGTCTTGAACGTTCAGGAGGGCAGCGTGGCTAGTTTCCCTCTGAAGATGAGGCATGCTGACACTTATACCGGAGAGAGGGTGGCACTGGTCGGGTAAGCTCCTTCTATACATACCGCCAATACAATCCAGAGCTAACGCATCAGTTACAGAGACGCTGCCCATACCATCCACCCTCTCGCTGGCCAAGGCCTTAACCAAGGTCAAGGCGATGCCGCAGCCCTTGTACGCACAATCGAGACCGCAGTCCTGCACGGCCAGGATATAGGATCTGTTCTCTCACTCGAGCCGTATAACAGTGAGCGTTACGCAGAGAACAATGCTCTGCTTGGGGTGTGCGATAAGCTACACAGGCTGTATAGCGTGGAATCTGGCCCTCTCGTCCCATTGAGGAGTGTTGGGCTTTCAGCAGTCAACATGATGGGACCACTGAAAGGATTCTTCATGCAGAAGGCTGCGGGGATAAGGTAGCCGTGCATACGCCCCTCCCAGCAAGAGCCCATTGGCATCCATTCCCGGTTTAAGTACGTTGGCGAACTCGGGAACTCAGGCTCAAGCATAGATATGTAAACATAGACACATGTATAAATACGGAAAGAAAGATCTTCCAATTGCCATGCACGCTTCTTCTCTTCAATCTGCAGACTCCTTGCTTCCGTACTGCCATATCTAGACTCTCAGAATCCATTTATACGTTAGCGATAATATCTCCTCAGATCAGGGCATTCCCTGTTTCACTAATTGCTTCGATAAGACCTGACTCATCTGGCCTGTATCCGGGACGCTAAAACGCCACTCACCTGACTTCGTGCCTACGCGTCACCTATCATCGCTCAGAGACCTGCAGGATGGCGCGTCGCTGCCCCTCACAACTCCGCTAAAGTAGTTCAGCTGAACTATCGTCTCGCGCCTCAGAAAAAGCAAGGAAACGAAGGCCTTTGTCGAGCTTCGTCGGCCGATGCCTTGATCTCTATAAAAAGGCAAAGAAGGCAACCTCAGCCTTCCTTAAACCACCACCGCCCTGCTCCGCCTCACTCCTCCATCCTTGCCTTCTCTCCTCTCTCTGAAGAACCCTCTACCTTGTCCATAGCAGAAGAAACAACTCAGCAGATATGGCCGACGCCCCAGCTGCAACTCCCGCTGCGTCCAAAACCTATAAAGGTAGCTGCCACTGCGGGCTCATCGCCTTCACGGCCACCTTCTCTCCACCTCTCGACGATCCCGCGCAAGCGGCTATCAACTGCAACTGCTCGATTTGCACGCGAAATGCGTACCTGCTTGCTGTGTGTCCGAGCAGCTCGGTTGAGTTTAGTAGCGGGGAGGATAAGATGAAGGCATGTACCCTCGCTATCCGGAAGCGTGGATCTGAAGGGTAGTGGAAACGGTCAGACTAACGTCGGTGGGGTGTTGCAGGAGTACAAGTTCGGCAGCGGGAAGTTCCCGCATTACTTCTGCCCGACGTGTGGGACGAGCTTGATGTGTGCGACTGGGGACATGAAGGCTATTAATGTGAGTGATTGCCCAGGTGTTGTTGATGATGATGATGATGATGATGATGATGATGATGATGATGATGATGATAGGAGGGGGAGGCTAATGGGGTCTTAGGCGCGGGCGTTAGAGGATGTGGATTTGAAGAGCTTGACGTTGAAGGAGATGGATGGGAAGAGTGTTTAAACACAACCCGGGGCGTTTGAGGGTGAACTGGAGGTTTGTAAAGAGGAGCAAGGCTGTAATTATACGAGCATGGAAACACGTGGTGGAGCTTAACTCATATATATTCCAGTCTTCTATGTCTGAATTGTCCCCCGGCCTGACACCCGTGTTGTTTTTCTCGGGCACTCTCTCCCCCGTGTGTTGTCTATGCCTTCCCAAATGTACACTGGCAATTGCCACTGCCCTGCCGTCGTCTTTCGCGCATGCCCTTACCCATCCCTCAGCCCGCCCATCATCTCAACTTGTGACTGATCTTTTTGTGTTCTTAATGGGTAATATGACCGTGCATACCTCAATCAAGCAATTTCCTCTCGACCATTAAAATTGGGGCATTAGATACGTTACCAAACTTTGGTGAAGGAATGTAGATTTCTTAGAAAGGTATTGATGTATCATGTTTGCGCAGTTTGTGGGACAAGTTTAATTCCGTATTCGGTGGAAGAAGGGGGTCAAAGTGAGTGAGGGCATGGAGGAGATAGCGAGTCTAATAAAAACAGGTGAGGATATTGGAGGAGTTCAATTCAAAGGTTTTAAATTTGAAGTAAGTTTATGGGATGACTTTGCAAGAGGAAAGTGACTAATTAGTGATCAAGGCCCTGTGGAAGGATGGCTAGATTATGAGTATTCCCAGGCCGACGCTCCCGTAGACTCCAATCAGAAATCGACCACCAATACTCGTCGTCGGCACTATAGGTGGTCGTATCCTCAGGCGGCATCTCATGAACATATAAGCCAGACGTATCCTCATCCCACCCCACACAACGTATATCCTTTTCGTGTACTCGTTTCCCCTCTCCCTTATACGAACACACGACCTTGCCTAGGCATCGGCACATAATCTTCCCGAAACCTCGTCCCCCCACCTTGCCTCCTCCCACACTCCCCCGTCGTAAACGTCCAAATCTTTTCCCAGCTCTCATTTTCATTCGTCATAGTTCCCAGCTGTATCAGATATCTAAACATTTTTCTAGCATCCGGTAGGTTCAGGCGCGGCTCCGCGAGTGCTGCAACAAGCGGGCACTTCTCTGGATGCTCGCTCCTAGCCACACACTCTAGGTTCCGCATCTGCCACTCCGGGTCCTCGAGGTCAAAATGCATCGTCAGCTCCCGCAGCTGTTCAAAATCGGCGAGCTCCTCGATCGAGTCTCCAGGCCAGCCGGTAGGGCCACGGATGAAGTCGAGTTCGAGCGTGTGCAGAAATGGCGCATATTCCCGGATTTGTGCTAGTTGATGAACGAGGTAGGGGCGTGTTCGATTGGGACAGTCGCGCTCGAATTCGTGGATGCTGAGTTTACGAAGCGTGGTGCCGTGGCGCTCTAGAATTGGAACTATATCGAGGTGTTTGCCCATGCCTGATATGCTGAGCTCGCGCAGGGGACGCAGAGAGGTTATGAAGGCAGTGTAGTTTGCGCGGAGTTGAGTTGCTTCGTCGTCGAATTTGCAGAAGGTGGTTTCGTTGCCCCGGAAGCTCCATTTGGGGCGGAGGGTTAGGGACTCAAGGCTCTGGAGTAGCTCCTCGCCTTTAAATACGTCCAAGAATGAATTTGGGGGCAGGTCGATATCCAGAGTTCGCAACTTGGTCCAGTCTATATGCTTTTTCCAGCTCGCTACCGATTCTTTCTTGTTACCGCATATGTCGTCCCAGCGATAGTCCGATAGTTCCAGGTAATCCAAAGAGGGGAAGGTGTCGTACCATCGAAAGTTGGAGGACCAGGGATTGGACAACTCAACCAGGCACCCGCCTTGAGCGAAAGAGAGCGACAGCGACTCAACTTTTGGGAAGGTAGTGAGGATATCATAGGCTTGGTCCACTACAAATAGCTCGTCGTTACCATCGTAAGAGGCGCCTACTTGCAGAGTGCTTTGGCATCCCTCGAAGGGGCGCACCGTCCGGTCAATGGTCTGCGTTTTAACGTTCGATTTGTGCTCTTTAGCCCATGACGTGAGGTCGTCGATGATGGGCCAGTTCCACGAAGACCAACTATTGCATCATTGGTATTAGTCTTTCCTAACGAAACAATTTCATAGGTGATCATACCTGACAGTCTCTAAGTTCGGTAAAAGAACCATGATATCTTGCAGAGGCGTCAGGTATGCCTGAGGCGAGCCTGACAAGGGAAAAGCGACTTGAATGTGTCTTATGCGTGCGTTTATTTCCATGGCCTCCTCTCTTGCAATGCAGCTTGCGAGTTCGAGTGCACCGTAGTCATGGGGGAACACACCGAAGGGGTAGATGATTGTGTCGTTCATTTGCTGGAGCCATTCAATGCAATTTATGGATGGTGAGAACGGGGCCAGTATGAGCGAACCTGGCAAAGTCAAAGGGGTGGTTGAGGATGGGTTGGAAGAGTATGCTCTGAAGGGGTTGTAGGTTTGTCTCCTGCGGATGTAACTATGCAAAGGATTTGGGATTAAGGTTATGTATAGTAGAATAGAGGCAAGCCCGAGGAACAATCGCTTCCGCGTTAACCCAGGAGGCATTGTATCTTGAAGGTAAAGAAGTAAAGATAGTAAGCACTAGGAAAAGCGAGTTTGATGATGAAGGACGCATATAATATCTGTGAGATGAGACGCCTATTTCAGGTATCTGCAGTTGGAAAATGTTGGGTTTCAACTCAAAGTCTCGCAATAATAGAAGAGTATGTATGTGATTATTATTCAAGAGACGTGGTACTCAGCAGGTATAATACTGCTGCCTTGATTGCCGAGCGAAGGACCTCTTAGGCTGGGGGCCTGAACAGGTGGCCTGAAATGGTAACTCTAATCTTGACAAAACAGCATGCTAGGTGTGAAATGCAGAACTAATCTACTGTTGGATCAACACGGCGACGAAATCGTCGCGGAAGTTCTTCTGGAAATCCTCTTCAGTCTTTTGAGGTTTCCAGCCCAGCTCCCTGATTTTATGGGCTCTGCTCCGCGAACTAGCAAACGGCCCGTTAGCAATTGGAAACTTCGAGGTAAATAGAAGCTTACTTGGAAGCATATGCCAGCTCAACAAACGGAGCACTCGATCCATATCCTACCTGAACACCCTCTTCCAAGGTAATCGGCTTAAGCTCATTAGTTTTGAGGACCCCCAGGTCCTTTCCAGCATCCGCAATTCCTTGCATAAGATCTCTCCAAGCATAACGCCCCGTCTCTGAGAAATACATCCCCTCTTTGCCTGACGGAATCCTATCTCCATCCAAGATCTTCGCAAGCAAGAACTCAAACATCGTCGACAGGTCGGCAATGTGGATATAATCCCATACCGCCTTCCCATCGCCAAGCAGCAACGCTTGACCGGCTTTGATAGCCGCACGTGTCAAGACTGGTATTTGAATGGAAGTCTTGCGGAAGAAGCCAGTCCCGATTCCGTAGATCGTTGGTGATTGGATTATGTACGTTTTGACGCCGAGTTCGAGGCCTAGTTGAGGGATCACGATATTGGTGGTTCGTTGCGCGTACTCTTCTGCTGCGTTGCGCTCCTCTAGATAGCTGTAGATGTCGTCCTTGTCGGAGAAGACGCGGTCTTCGTGGTATGTACCGGTTATGGGGCGGTCGGCAATGTTGGAAGTTCCAGTTTCCTATGGAAACTTAGTTAATCTAATTAATGCGAGGGATGTGGATATTGCCAACCTGAATGAAATGCAGCTGCTTTCCAGTCTGCTTGCTTCGGTCACCGAGACCGCGAAGAAGGGCCTTCGCGGCTTCGGTTTGAAATGCGAAGGCAGAATTGATGATGACTAGAGGGAAAGTATTAGCAACATCTGGTCTAAAGGTGCAGAAAAGCATAGAAATCAACCCACCATCGTATTCTCTTGCAATCTTGCGAAGCAGGCCCAAATCCTCAATGCCCTGGATAATCTCGGGCTGAATACCCTTGCTTTTTAGTACCGAGGCATTATTTTCGCCGCGAACCACTCCCGCAAGCTTAATATTCTTGAGAGATGCAAATTGGGTTTCGAGTAAGGTGCTCAGCACAGATCCCCCGATAAATCCTGTCACACCAGTGATAAGAACCTTGGTAGACGCCATGTTAATTTGTGAGAGATTGATCTTGGAGAAGTAATGTTGAGCAATTGAGAAGGCCGAGAATGCTGCTACACAACTGAATCGACGAACTGTGATGCGATGATGCTAAGCAACGAACTCCACCTTCTTATACCGTATCTTCCGAGCTTGAGGCTATCAATGAGCTTAGTTTTTGTAACACGTTAGAAATGCGAGGTGCGCTTAACTAGTATTTGACATTATTCAGCGCCGCATTTCTAAGCATTCATTGATCTGCGCCATTGAACCAATCAATGAAGTTAGAAATGAACTCTGCTGCAGAGAAATCGTTTCATGACGTGACTAAACCCACATACCTGTTCGTTTGATCCACTCGGATAGGAAGTAAAAATCCAAGCTTTCCGTCTAGCCGAACGTTCCGTATTCGGTACAGTCGGCGTTCGGCGTGGTCGGGCTTGCCAAGACCAATTGTGCCTCATTGGGATTATAGCTCTTTCACCTGCTCTCGGCACTTGCTCATCACAGCTCCTAAGAGGCTGGTGAGGGAAGTAATTGAATCTGAAGAACGGTGTAAAGTCCGGCCGGTTGTCATGTTACTAGGTTGCAAGAGGATGGCGTGTGGATACGGAAGAGAAGAAAGGGTATGAGGAGCGTTTCCTCGTCAGAAAGCAGGAAGTCATCCGACAAGGGTAAATATGAACGTTAGGAATCAAAACATTTGATTGTCAATCATGGCTCCTTTCTTGAATTGTGATGAACGAGCTCAGATTGACAAATTGAGAATTGCCGTCCATCAAACAAATAGCTTCGTATACAGGACTGTTACGGCTCCTTACATATGTCTGCTACAAGTGACTGCTTATACTCATCCCCCAAACGACGGAATTCCGTGACGCGATATCTCGCTGCGGCGCTTGAATATGGCACACCTCTTCCCATGCCCCAAAAAACAAACGCCAGCGAAACGTTTTCCAGCCCTCTCATAGCATGCAGAGGTTTGAGTAGCCACGCGTATATCTTCGAGATATCATGAGGACGTAGACGTAGGTTATGGAGCAAACGCGGCGGTAGCTCGACTCTTATATGAAGCTCTCGGAGCCGGCTCTCTGGGTGACTGAGCCACTTCACCAAGGTCGGCAACACCTCATCCACCAATGCGCAATCGATTGGATCTATCCCTTCCAGAGCTTTCAGTACGGGCTGTGTCGGGAGTACAATATGCAGCCGTAACGCCTTTATAGCCCACAGGCCTGGATGAGGGGAGGCCAATCCGGCATGAATAGCGGCAGTCCGAATGACGGTCCGTGGATGAAGTCCTATGGATTCATTGCACGCGAACATCTGGTATTCCACCCCGCCGTACCATTCCCCGAGGGCTTCGTTGTAGATTGTCCGGCATGTGCGAAGAATGACCGGATGGCACTTCTCTCCATCATTGCGAAGCGGCTTGGGATTGTAGATAGTCCATGGCTCTACTGGGTTATTTGGGGCCAGATATCGGTATATGTGTAGACGGAGTTCTACAGGAAGTTCTAGGAAAGGGAATGAGGCGGCTGTATGCTTTGCATTGGAGGCTGGCGCTTCAGAGGACATTGCTTGTGTTGTGGATGATGATTTTTCCTAGTAGATTCTTAGCGATAACACTCGAGTGATTGAGGATATCACTTACAGTATTTAAGGAGCCTCGTCCATGTAATATTACTTGAGAGAGCATGGTGAAGGCCTAGATGGCACGAGGGGCATGAAAAAGGTGGCACTCTAATTCTAGGACAAGCTGTCTCGTGGATACCCCCGTCTGCCACTGCTTGAGGTGCTGTAATACACTTTCAGAAATCTATACGGGATGGAAGCTCTTCACTCTGCGCTATGTTGAAACTTGTTGAAGCACTTCAAGCAGTGGTAGACAGGTGCACCTACGAGACAGCGTGGTTGATGAGTGTCAACAGAAAGTGGCAGTCCAGAAAGTGGCAGTCCAGAAATCCGCGAGGTATATACACACTCTAGCTGTTTCCATGCTTATTTAGCACCGCTTGAGGTCCTCTAGTATGCTATTGTTATTCATGAAAGACCGGCTTTGGCAAACCTGATAGCTCTCTTGGCCACCTCAGACGGTGTTGAGCTGCTGAGTGTGCCACCTTTTTCATGCCCCGCGTGTGAGGCCATCACAACACAATTTAGCTAGCATCATGAACAACGCATCTCTATTCGCGGTCTACCCGTAGTCTAAGGCTGTGGTTCTTTGGCTCGGTGTAGAATATTGTCCCGCTTGGCTACCTTGTTACCCAGGAAATGTTCTTTTCGGGACGCATCAAAACATTCGCAGAAATTTTAGGTAGAGTTTCACCGACCTCTCATCCATTCTGGCTACTGTGTACATGTCACTTAGAAGGCCTCGTGGCTCGTGATTACTATATTTGTAATATCTCAAAGCAGAACGTGATATCACGCGCCCGGAACACGCTGCTGTGCCGCTTCCCATTGTTCCACCGAGCCCCATCGGATAGGCACAACTTCAATCGAAAACTGCAACTACTCCAAGAACACAGTCTCGAAAGCCCAAAGCCATGATCCTCGAAACTTTTACCCGAATATTCGTCAATGCAGACGCGTTGCAAAACACCGTCGAGACTTACACGTCTCTCCTTGCAGGGCAGCAAACGATGCGTTTCTCATATCCAGAGACGGGCCTCGAGCTTGCCGCAGTCTCGTCCGAGCACCTCAGCGTCCTAATCATTGCCGGTTCTGCAGAGCACATTGCAGCATTCACAGAAACTCGCCTCACCATCAAGGTCGACCGACTGGAGCCGTATGTGGATATCCTCGCAAATGCTGGGGCCACTCAATTAGATCAGATCCAGAAAACGCCTGTGGGCAGAAAGATGCGATTTCGACATGCGGACGGGATGGTGGTGGAGTATGTGGACCATGAGGCGAAGAAATAGCGGGATTTTACTGTTTGAAATCGAGAAGTAGAATCTGCGTACCCCCTTAACGAAACGGTAATTGCCCTCTTCCCATCGACCCGTCCTTCCTTCAATAAAAATGTTAATTGGAGAATAAGTCACCTATTCTAATCTATTATCTGCTTCAATGGTCGGAAGTCCGAGGTATCCTGGGTGACACGCGTCTCTCAAACCTCACCTCTCCACCCATTTCCGGACGCCTCTCCCTGCGGCGAGCTGCAATAGCACGAATTAGCCTCACGGCGACCTCATCTAATTGAAATGAGGTGAACATACCTTCCTGGGCAGCCATCTGCTGTTGATACCGCTCATACCCCCTCATCTCCGCCTCATGGTCTCTAGCCCTCTTCCTCTCATAATACTGATTGATCTCCCGATTGCGATCAGTCTCTATTCTATCCTGCCGTTCCTGGCGCTCTCTCGCTGCCCTCCTCTGTTCCGTTGTCGGAATTCCTTGAAGGGGATCCCTATCGCGTCCTCGTGACGTATACCGCGGCTCTCTAGCATCACTGTTGAGTTTGGACGCAACGGCGGAGAAGAACCCTAGGGATTCGCTGGCAGACTTTCCCGCGCCATATGCCGTGGATTGCTGAGAGGCAGCGTTCACGCTCATATTGCCGTAGTTCTGAACCGCATGACCGACTTGCTTCGCACCCGCTTTCTTGAGGCCGAGCGCTGCGCTTTTAGAGAAGCCCCATTTGGCGCTGAGGCCTGTACCTTTTGCAACAAGCGTTGCGGTTACGGGGTCGACAATTTTGGTTAGAGGAGGGAGGGATACGGGCAGAGTCTGTTGAAAGTGGTGCTCGAGGCTGGTGTTTGTGCGTTGCCTGGAAGGAGGGTATCAAGCAGGATTTATGCTGCCTTTGGGCTCAGCCTTCCACTCACCTGTACAGGGTATGGATGTTTTTAGTCTTTGCTCTTATTGGATAAAAATAGACGTTCGCGTAACTCGCGTCCTCTATTGGCCTTTCTTTTGTAGGAGGGGAGTGTGGCGGGGTATTCGCCATAGGAACTCATAGCCCAAGACCTCGGATGCGTGGACATGGGATATAGGCTGCCAGCTCAGCCTTGAAGGTGAGGTCGCATTGATTCGAAATCAAAGTAAGGCACTGACATTCCCAGCAGAGAAGCTCTTTGAGCCTTGGCTTTTGGTTACGCATCGTATGCGAAGAGTTAAACTATAAGAACATATACGGCGTGGCGTCCCTTCCTGGCTAATGGCTTAATCATCACAAAACCGTATGTCTATCCTTCCGTTGTAGCTAGCTTCCTCCCTCACTCATCAATCAATACAATACTTGACCATCCACAAAGCCGCTGCTGAGCCACTCTCCCTCAACGGGACGGGTATATTACACGATCCTAAGCCGAGCTGACCTTTGAACCAGTACTCCGAACGAAACCGTTTCCCTTCCATTCGACCACCTATTCATCTGATCTCAAACACCTCTGCTTTGATATCATGCTCATTTTGATACTTGATCGCCTCACCATCCATATAGCCATGAACATAGCACTCTCCAATGAGCTGGTAGTAAACACCATTAACCCTCTCTTTCCGCTTTGATTCCTCATCATTTATCTTGCGTTTCTGGGGCACTAGCTTCGAGTTCGGCTTCGGTTTTAGAGGAGGAGCAGTCTTCGGCCCAGCCACAGCTTTCGGTGCTGAACCGTTCGCCTGTGACACATGCGTCTCCGTCGCCTTCCCAGTCTCTTCATGAAGGTCCCTCTTTCGTTTCCGGCTCTCCCTGAACCCTTGCTGGATCTTGGTTGCCGCTATCTCCCTCTATCGCGCTACTTCCATCTCGTCTTCCGCCTGCTCCTTCGCCATCTCGTCAACCGTTTTCTCAAACCTCCTCAAAACCACAGGAACACTGCATCCGTACAAGATGCATATCAAGTCGCCCTCTTTGACGTCTTTACGCACAATCCCCAAATCACCGTTCCTCGTCCGCATAAGGCTCCTATTCTAGATCACTGCCTGGACCCTGCGAAAGAACTCCGCAACAACAGAAGACCTCACATCATTGATCAGCTCCGTCGTATTCAAGCTCCCGCTCGGAAGCCCCTTCGTAATGCTCTCTTTACACGCCCTCGCATAATATTTCGGCGCATCCCGGCCAAGTTTGCCTCGATCTGCGACTAAAGTGCGCCAAAATTCTTGCGGCGGGTCATCGTTGATGTCCTTCCGGCCGCCCTGAGAAACCCATTCTTCGTGTATGTTGCCCGATTGAGACCGTATTGATACTTTGCCAACCTGGTCGAGCACGAACCCGAGGACATACATGCTAAAATGGCCCTCTCGCTTTCGAAATCTGAGCACGTCGAAATTGGCTCCCCGATTTCCAGCGGCACTGTAGTTCCGGTGGCTCAGGCCGGGGAGGCCGACGAGGGGATCTGCGTTCTGGCGGCCCATCTTTAGCTCGCCATTGGGGTGCGTGTACATGGCGTAGGCGGCGCCGGAGAGCTTGGGGATCCAGGAAGGCATGGTTTGGTCGTCGTCGACCTTGCTGGGGAAATCATCGGGCTTGCTGTGGCCTTCTCCCTTGATCTCAGGCTTCTTTGGGGTCGGGGTGGGTGCCCAGGGCCTGCAGATGATGTCGAGAGCTTGTGTTCTGTTCTCGGATTGGCGGATCGAGAAGAGGATGAACTCTTGGCAGATGGCGATGAAAGGGAGGCTGTAGTCGACTTTGTAGGGCTTGGCTTTCAAGTTGCGGTACCATGCGTTTAGATGGGCCTTTGCTGGTATGGCACTTGAGGCCGTGTTTCCGTGGATGACGGCGATTGGGGCGGTATCTTTGGCGAGTGCTAATAGCGAGTAGATTGTATCTCTCGGTTCCGTTGCCTGGAACACAAACAGCGTAGACACGAGGTACTCCAGACTAAGCAAAGGCTGGCGCTTCTGACGCTTCGACACCCGAAACAATGTTCGTTCAGAGCCTGTCCCAGTAGCATCAACAAGCAAGCTCACACCAAGCGCAGACACATACTGAAACCACCCCGGCACATGATAGAACTTCGGAGCCATCTTCATCACCTCCGAAAGCTTGTGCGTCGTCGTCTCAACCTCGACGAATAACTGCACGGCATCCGAGAAGTTCTTCCACGAGATAGAATCTTTGCCGCAGTATATAACCGCTTCATTTGCCAACGCAATCTCTTGAACCACCCAGCGCCGAGAGAACCACGGCCGTTTCATCAGATTCACCATCGCGCCCCACTTGTGACTGTAGGCGATATCTTCACACAGCTCATCGAAGCGCTCAATGCGAAGCACTTCGTCTTTGATGAAGTCGAGCGCGATTTTGCTGTCCTTGTCTGCCGCGCCGATCCAAACGCATACGCTGCTGGCGAGGCCGTAGATCTTCGACATAATAGGGACCTGGTGATTTTTCTCGTCTGTGCTCTTCTGGTTCATGCATAGCGAGTCGACCCTAGAGAGAAGACATAGCAAGTCGTCCTTATGCTAGGCAAACTCTCTATAATGTGCAACACAAGCGAGCCGGCCACCTCATCACCTCCACGCAATCAACAGTGCTCACCATTTAAAGCAACACATTTCCAGTATCTTACAGCCTTCAAAGATCGTACAGTCTCAAATGATTAACACTACGTGGAGTGCACGGCTCTCCCTGCTCCCCTTTCCCATCCGAAAATGTCCTCTATCCACCCACATTTCCTAGGACCTTAGAACAACACTCTCCTCACCGCAACAAAACCTGCCAAATCCCATTTCTGTGGTGCTGTACGATCCATCCATTCCCGCCAGTTTTTGTCGTTAATAGGCTTGTGAATTCTCAAATATTCCCAATAATCCGGATACCAACCTGCAAACTCCCAATCAATAAGCCCAGTAATCTCGTGAGTGTGGTAGTCGACCATAATGTTTCGTGGTGCTATGTCGCCGTGCGTAAAGACAGAGCTCTGAGAGTGAGGAAGCATAGCAAGTATCTCCTCTTTAGTATATCTTCGGCCATAGAAATGGTAGTAACGTTCAAATATCCGAGCTCGGACGGCAGCGTCATTGACAAGAGGCCGAGGAGGAGACTCCAGATCCTCGACATACACGTCCTGGCTGCAAGAGCCGTCGGCCGAGCAAAGGAAGAAGTTGTTAAACTCTGGCGGTTTCAGAATTTGGCGAATCTTTCCGATTAGGCTCCAAATGTCGTAACAGAGTCGCTCCTTTGTTTTCTCATCAAGAGTATCCCAGAGGTCCTTAAGAGTCGATCCTGGAATAAGACTCATAAATAGGTCGCCACCCAACTCAGAGTAGTGAGAATATAACACCTCAGGGACTGGAACATCAGACAGTTTGCCCACGAGCCTTAGAGCAGCCTCCTCCCGGGGGAGTACTCTACTGCCAGATTTTGAAATCGCGTCATCGTCAAGTCGTGTTATGCGAGGCCCCATTTGGAGTATCACGCTCGGGGGTCCGTCTGGACCCCATTCTGGGAGTGGTGCCGCTGGATGTCTTAGTTCTGGCCTTGCTGAATGTTCTTCGGGAGTGGTGTCCATTGCAGAAGGAAAGAGGAGGCAAGTGTGGTAAGGCAGAGCGCCTGTAGTGTAGCGATCTAGGTAGTAACCGTGCCAGCTGTCGTCGTCTGAGTAGTAATTGTCATGAAGATGATTAAATTATCAAGTCGAGAAGGATGTGGGGCGTGTCTTGTGGTGCAGAAATAGGTGGCCTTGCACGAAGGGGCGCGGCGGCGGCAAATACTCGGGGGGGGAGTCTCAACATTCACCAGGCAACCTTGGTCATGCCGAAAGACGGTACGACGTCCCCACTCCGTGTGGGCTTAAGCCATTCAAGAAGCGCTGGTCGACCGTCTCTCCCGAATGCCTCGAATCTTTCAAGTGAGGCGCGGTTGGTAGGTAGACTTTCTATCCTGATTCCTGGCCAACAGCGTGATGTTAGTGTCTGGGGTCTCCAACATTCGCCAAATGAAATAATCAACAAGCGACAAAGCGGTCGACGGATTATTGAGCTATGGTGAACTTGAGCGATCCATACCGGGTATAAGGATTTCTATTTATACGTGGTACTCAGGTAATTATGATTTGGAATATTTACTGACTCCCAAGCCTGTCTCTTCTACGCGTTTCCAACGTCTCACAAGAAAGGCATAGATCGGTTGCAATCTGCTTTGTTTAATTTGCCCCATACCTCTGGCTTGTTTGCTTTCTCCGGGTCAGAACTAAATAGAAACTCCAGGGCTCAACACGCGCAAATTGCGAGCAAAAGTCTATAGAGTTCTCTCTTACATCGGACCCGAATTCCGCCACCACAACTACTCTTTTAGCCGTCATAATCGGGAGGTTGGAACATTCAAAGAGAAGGTATTTGTAAATGGAATGCACCACACAAATATGGAATGAAGTCACATTCTTCTCTAAGAATACATAATCGCTGCGGCACAGCAGTCTATTCTCCATCAGTACTAGACCGGAGAATGCCCCATGGCGATATCCTATCAATCTACAGCCGCTCGCATCTCTGAAACCAACCCTTTTCTACGGTCGTGGCGTGGGAGAGCTGGAGCAATCAGGTCGAATGCTCTTGCACTTTCAAGCTGCAGCATGCAGGTGGCGACTGAGTAAGCGCTATATGAGACAGCATATCTGATAAACGGAATCAGTCCTTGCAATAACCTGCTCGGGTTTCCAATTAATCTACAGCCGCCCGTATTTCTAAGACGAAGCCTTCTTTGTTTAGTACCTGTCGGAGAATCCTAGAATCTAGAGATGTCGACCTATGGCGATATGATCAAGCATTTATAAGTCCTGTCATAACTGTAGAATTCAGGTCAAACCACAAGACGCGCCTCTAATATCCCCAAACTCCCAGTCACCCTTCAATAGTCACGCTATTCATAAGACCAATTTCGTATATCATCGTAGTTAAGTGACGCTGAGAACATCTAACTGAGATGTAAACGCTGATAAATTTGAGATGGCCGATGTGACCGGATACACGATCAAAAGAGTGGGACTCAGAGAGTTTGCAACAACGGGTGACGGTGTTGCCCACTATTCTCGCCGAATTGGCGGGGCTTGGGAGCCGTATCAAGCCCAAGCAGTAGCCACCGTCGCAACTGAAAGGTCGCCATTGTCGCTCTTCGTTGTTCGACAAGATCAAAGTGAAGGGGAATCACTTCACTGGTGTCTCGTTGTTGGACGCGAAGGCGAGAATCATGGCAATGTATATCAAGTCAAGGGGGATGCTACAGGCATGCGCTACGTCTTTGCGAACCACGTCAACATCTTCGGTTCCAACTCTTTCCGCAACTCATACCGGATAGCCAGCCTGGACTCGACCAGTGCATCGCGCGTTTACGATTGTGCTATCCTAGAACCTCCTCGGGCCGCAAACCAAGCAGCGGTGACGGAAAATTGCTAAGGATGGTCTATGAGGGTGATCTGGAGGCTGGTCGCTGAGGGTATTGTGACTCAAGATTGGTATTCTCATCTCCGTACACTCATGGAACCTGTTTAGGAAGCTCTTGGTATTTTGGAGGCGCATCACTCAGGTTGCAGATAAAGTTCACAATTCGCCTGCACAGAGGCACAGGCCCCCTGTTTCCTTTTTTCCTTTACAAGCAAGGCACTCTCTGTCGGTGAAGCCCAGCAACCCCCCCCACACACACACTGTTGTACCAGTTTGATGTCCAGTTGTGAAGGTTCCTGTTCCTGTTACAGTATTGCGACGCTATTGCTACGTTGCTGTTACATTGCTGTCACTTCCTCCTGTATCATCATGTTACATTTTCTTATCTGTTCTTCTAGACTGCCGTTCTGCCAACTATATATTCGCTCGTTAGCACCTTAATGCCACTCCTGTTCGCTCTATCCAATTGTGCCAGCTACTAGTTGTGAGTCGGATTAGCCGCACCGCTACTAGTTCCACCTATGTTTGGAAAAAAAGCTCAGCCGAATGAAGGCCTAGAGTACCTGCAGGCCCTAGTAAGTGAGGGCCATCTCAATCTTCCTTTTGTTTCTAAGATACAGTTCCTCCACAAAGTCAACACTCTCCCGATCCCTCTTTTGACCCGTCTTAAGCACCGGCGCGGTTCTGGCGCCACGGCCACTCGATAGATCACCTTCGGACACTTGTGCTGTTGCAGTACAGCTAGGAGGAGGTGAAGGTATACTAGTGGTGGAATGGTGGAGCTGGAAGATGGGAGCGTTGGCGCGTGCGTTCATTTCCTGCTCTCCCAGTTGCCAGTGCATGCTCTCCGCGGATCTCCAGGGTGTTTGCATCTCCAAGGCCACCTTTTACCACATCTAGTCTTTAAATCTGTTTGGAATGTTAGTTAGGGTTCAGGGGATGGGCGAAGGGGCAATGGGGAAGGAATGGACTTCGGGGGTGAAGGGTGTACTTACCGAGCATACAGCCTTGCCAGTTTATTCTTTTTCTCCTCGTCCCAGACTGCGCGCTTCTCAAGGTAATTCTGGTATCGAAGTCGGCATGCGATGGCTGATCGTCCTGGAAAGTGCTTTGCGATGTCCTCCCATTTCATTCCTGTTCCTCTGAGCTCGATTATTAGATTATACGTGGGTTATTGCGAAGGTGAACTCTGTTCTATTACGAGTGCCGTAGGGGCAGATATATAGGAGAGTAAGATGAGGCGCCAAATGGGGCGTGAGACGGCTGGAAAGGAAGTGGTGGTGAAATGATAGACAGGGGGGGGAGGGGTCCGACCGCATACTGTATTGAGTTGGTGATAGTTGACCATTGTCAGAACCCGCGTTCATCTCAGTGCTCCCCAAGCTAGCAAGTACAGCCAAAAAACTAAGTAACTACATGGAACTCACTCGACCCATCTTGATTCGAGCAATCGCCACGCCGTCGCCATCTAGTGTGACCTCGCCCTAGGCGTACTCACCACTGAGGGTAGCCAGCCGGGGCGGGCGTCCAAGTCAGGGTTGCGGTCAAGTCTTGGTCAGCCGATACCTTGGTAAATGAGAAGTTGTTCTTGTCGGTGCCGGTGTAGGCGTACATCTGGAGGCCGAGCTGGAAGCCCTTGCCGAAGGAGAGGAACTCGTTGATCTTGGTGACGCGGAGGTAGTACCTGTACCTCGATTTGGCCTGTATCGGGATGCCGTCAGCCGGGTTCGGCGGTGGCAGGTTGATCCACCGGCGCGGCGGATGGGGATGATGAAGCCCGGCCGCTGGTACAGGTCGCCGCTCGCCGTTCGACCCGCCGAGTTGTTCTCGATCCGGATCGTCCCATCGTATGCAAATGAGCCGGTGTATGGCTCGTAGTTGACAAGCCACGCGCCTGTATTGATGAAGTGAATTTGCGGCCACTATGGCGGGGGAAAGCGCGGCGGCAGGATGTTGATCTACGCTTCGTCGCCAGTTTGCCCATTACATGCGGGAGCGGAGGGGATCTTGACAGGTAACACATCTGGGAGGGGTGGGAGAGCCATGATTGGTTGCGTTGAGTTGGAAAGAATACTGATTGGTGAGCGGTATCAGATTGGAGTTAGCAAGAAGACGGGCCAGGTTAACTGAATGGCAAGGGCAAGAGCTCACTTTTATGGCCTTGGATTTTCTACGACGCATCGTATAATTCAAGGTGAGACGCTGTGGCCGAGGGAGCCACGACGGCCTGGCGGTGTAAAGCTGCTCAGCTCTTCCACCATTGCCAAGCAGCAGCAGCCCACACAGACAAGTTTCTGTTACAGAACGAGATATAATTCGTGGAACTCTCCGAGCTGAGGGGGTGAATAAGAAACCGCTGCGCCTGTCCCAAGTGTCGTGGCCGCGTCAGCTGGACTTTTCATGACTTCCACCAACGCCAATACCACCTATCACCTACTGGACTAACAACATTTGTTTTCCAATTTTCTGCGGGTGGGCAATCGCCAACCGCCACCTTGATCATTCCTCCCGTGCTCCGAGGATCCCGATTTGGCTCCTCAGGACGCTGAATGAAAGACCTCAGATTTCTGAGGTACTTAATGCTGGATCGATCGGAATATATGCAAATCGCGTCGACCCATAGCACGCGTGAATTGCGCCGGTCGCGGAGGGCTCTCAGCGCGGCTTCGAAGCTGGGAGGAACGAGCTGGTAATAGTCTTCGCCTTTGTGGCTGACGCGGATCTTTCTGTCCCAGGGAAGGGTTCCCCAGTTCCATGATAGAGCTTCATAGTCTGTCTTCTTATTCTTTGACTTGTCGGCTTTTTCGGGGTCGTGCCAATCAAGGTCGTCCTCGACTAGGTCGCAGAGCACTTCGCCGGACCTCCATCCGCCGGGTCGGAGCTTCAAGAGACGAATGGAACTGGGCTTCTCGAGGTTGGTGTATTTGTACTCTTTCAGTTCTTCTTCCGATTCTTCTGACTCGCTTGATGTCTTTTCATTGCTTCGGCGCATGATGATGGTAGGGTGGGTGAGTTTACAGGGTGTTGTTCTTTTTGGGGAATCATTCAACAAAATAATCCGTACTTATGTTCTCCACCCAGTGCGGCTGAAGGTAAGGCTTAATATTGGCATGGCTTGTTTTTCTGCCAACTCTTAGGGCTCACCAATGAAGCTTGTGATCATCCCTCCGTACCAAAAGATGTGGAGTCTAAATGCGGTTGGACATCCCTCAGCCTCGTTCCAGCCTTGCCGCAGCCACATATCGCAAGCGCTTAGCAGCGCTTTGCCTGTCTTCAAGACATTCCTTGAGTAGACTGATTGCCTGACCTATCATTGGTCGATTAGTAGCTAGTAGCTTGCTGCATGGCGGACAGCACATCACGGCCGGTGACCTAGCGCAGAAACTGAGTTGACCGCCGCACAGCCGGTAAGCCACCTTTTCTGGGCTAATGTTGAGCTAGCTTGAAGATTGATTGGCTAGGAGGCTGCTAATCTCCCTTAAAGTCGTCCGGAAACGCTACCTTACCCGGTGATTTTGGGGCTTGATTTTAGCGCTGGTTCACCGGATATGAGTATATGCTGTAAGTAGATGAAGGGACGAGAGTGTTCGCAGCTGGTGAGGGCTCGACAAGCTTTACCGACGGGAGATGTTTGGACACGGCTGAAGTACGCTAGCGGTCCGGCCCCAGGCCGCCACCGTGAAATGTCACGGATACGAGGCAGAGGAGCTAGGTAGCAAAGAAATTAGGTTGGTCGTTTACAAGAGGTCGTGTACAGCCTCTCTTCACGCCCAGTGGTCTAGCGCTAAACTGTGTCGATCCTGATATACCTCTTTTCTGGGCTAGTACTTAACCGGCTTGAGAATTGATTGGCTAGAGGGTTGCTATTTCCCCCTAAAGGCGCCTGGAGTTGCTCCCTTATACGGGGAGTTTGTGGCCTGATGTCAGAGAATGACCACCGGAAGTGAAGAGAGGCTGTAAGGAGCAGGAAGAGAGGCTCGCATAAGGACGCTATCTAGGAAGGGCTAGAGGCCCGAGCGCGGTGGTACGTGGTAGGCACGTGGGCGTGTGGTCGGTGACGAGTGAGTGTACGGCCGGAGGACGGGGCGGAATCCGTCACACTTGAACACATTGGGGATTCAGACGAGGCTGAAGGGCGGAGGCTGAGATCTGGACATAGATCTGGGATGGAATCGTAGATAGCGATCAACCTTCCGAGATGCCAATCCGAGACTTATATCAAATATGCCTGAAAATTGACGCAGATATCGATTGGGCGCCACTAATAGCACACCCCCTTTTCACTAATCGCACACCCCTTTTTCACTAATCGCACACCCCCCCCTCTTGGCGCTTCACCGCCTTCCTATTGGCTCGGATTACGGCTCCGGAGCCTCCGATTTGCTCGCTTAACTTGCTTATTAATTCCAAATGCTCTCTCCAAATGCGGCCTTGGTTACAATCAATTACATCCTCTTCCTCTCCCTCTACAACACACTCACCATGGCCCTCC
The DNA here is from genome assembly GCF_010093595.1 of Mytilinidion resinicola. NCBI lineage: Eukaryota > Fungi > Ascomycota > Dothideomycetes > Mytilinidiales > Mytilinidiaceae > Mytilinidion > Mytilinidion resinicola. The sequence goes on along the minus strand of NW_022985451.1, from coordinate 834,381 downwards.
AGCCGCCACGGCTGGCGTACTACGCTATAACAGAGGAAGCGCATATTGCTCTACAAGCGCACGCATCAGCGCAGGCCTACGGCCTAGCAAAATACCGTAGTAAACCAGACAGAGTGGATATACGAGCATACCTCCAGGACGCATGCCGACAGCTCCGCCGCCAGCACCGCCTATTTCTGTAGTCCCTCGTCCAGCTCCTGTCGCTCGGAATGCCTATCAGTCGACAGCTACACCGG